>NC_089315.1:29685630-29788130 GCF_036669915.1 Pocillopora verrucosa | reverse complement strand
ATAAAGAGACTTCCTCTCTCCAGAAACAGGCCCCTGTTCTCTCAAGAACGTGGGACTCAAGCACTTCTTCCCAACCTCTTTGAAAAGAGTCAGGTGTAGATTGGAACTCTGCATGTGCATGCATTTGTACCAATAGCTATGTTTCTGAGAAGTCTCCCTATTATGTGACGACTATTATGTCCTCCACGACGATGCAAAAAAAAAAAAGTAATTTATGATTTAGTACAGCAACTGTCATATCTGATTCCTACGACAGTCATTCTTGTAACATCCTTTTTAATTATCTCCGAGCTTATACAATATTTCAGCGCCTTTAAAGTAAGCTCACTTCTAGGGAGTAATTTTTCCACTCTAAGACTTGAGTGAGGGAAAAATCAATCAACCTTTTCAATCTGGCCAAATTAAAGAAATCTGTAATTAAAAAAAAAAAAAAAAAAAGGAAAGAAAATAGGAAAAAAAAATTGAGAATTCCTTCTCAGTTCTTCACATAGTTAATCACAGCTCTGCACATTTTGGAGTACTGGGTGAGAAGAATTTGATGAAAAATCTTGCTCCATTCTCGACTTGTTGTAACTATTGTGCAAATGTGATCTAATTGAGGGAGCATGTAGACTAAGGGGGTAAGAACGTAGGTGTACTTACAAATGAGAACGCCTATCAAGGAATACCTCTTAAGGGAGGAGGTTACAATTAGGATTTTACATCCTTTTTTTTTAACAATTTAAATGTGACCCTTGAATAGTACCTCAATAAAACTAAAGTAAGAAATTACAGCATACACCAAAAAGCTAATAATATACAATAATCACATTATTAGAAAGAAATCCACTTATTTTTCATGCAACTAGAGTTATGACTGATAGGATGGGGTGACTGGGGACATGTAACACCTAGCCCAACTCCACCCCTCTTGGTCCCATCCTATCATTGCCTTATCTAGGATTTTGAGATCTTCATTTAGTTCCTCAGCACTCCCTGGTAAACAGCACTGTTGCAATGCAAAGGCGTCCAGTTACAGGGTAGTGGAAATCTCTATACCTGAAGAACTCTGATAATTGTTTGCATCTCCAAGAGGCTGCAACTTGTTTACATTCCCTCCCAAACCAAGGCAGTTTTTCGCTGCTCTGAATCCAATACACACCACAATTAATAGATTCCAATGCATATAAGACCTTTTCATGTATTCCATCATTTTCTTGATGCAAGTTAAATAAGAGTACTAAGCTTGTTCTGTGCCAATACTCCAATTCATTTCATTTTCATCAGTAAGCATTGCAACCAGTCACTCGCTATAGACCAGCAACTGAACAAACCCAGCCAGCAAAATCCACCTTTTTTGACTCAGATATCTTGATGAAGACATGATCCTGGAAGAATAAGACAGAGTAAAAGAGCAGTGGTCTTTAAGGCTTTTTCAACTAGATGATTTTGCTTTGAGGCAACCCTCTTTTATTCTGGAAATCAGTCCCATTTTAAAACCAATGTAGACTCCACTCAACATGAACAAAATAACACATCACTCAACCACCAAATATCTCACCAGCACCAGAGTCAAAAAGAAAACTACCTTTGTCCAACTTACAGCTAATCTCATAAACAGTACTGGTAAAAAGTATAACACATAAATTTCTGGATGGGGCTATTAGTGACACTTTTGGTTTTCCACCTTTTTAAAAATAAAGTAGCCTTAACCCTTTAATCTCTAAGAGTGACTAGCATCCAGTTTCACTCCACTGTATCACTCTTGAGGCAAACAGTAAGGTCATGACGATAAAAGAAATAATAACCAACTTGAGAGGTTCTTGATTGTTAAATAAATTTTCTCAGTACTATAGGAAATGTACAGAGAGCACCATGGAGAAAGTGTATACTGATTTTGGGGCATAAAGGGTTAAGTCCTTCAGTTTCATATTTGGGCAAAGTAACTGGTTAGATGAAAGACCCAGCAGAGTTTCAAATGTAGAGGGGGAAGTTTATGTTTCTAGGTTGTTCCCTTCTTTGGCAAAATGTTCTACAGTAAAATTGCGTAACCACAAATCTGCCTTATAAGCCCAATCTCTGAATAGGATGCTCACCCATCACCTGTTACCCCTCATACAGGCCATGAATTATTCACTTTTCTGTTTGGAACTCAATGCTGCCTTTACATGCCATACTGAAGGTGAGGTTTGCTGCCATTTCAAAAGGTAAAATCATGATGCTATTGTAAAATTCCTAAGAAAAGTTCCAAGTTTATTTTAAAATAAATGTTTTCCATAGCATACAGAACTTACCATTAACACTTTGAGGTTAGCTCTTTCTGAAGGATTCTTAACAAGACTGAAACAGATTGAAATAGATTATTGTGAGATTTAGCCGTTTTCTAGAATGTCCGGATCTCCAGTGCATCTGGATATACCACAACTTACTCCCCTAAACATTTATGTCCAAGTTTGACAATAACTATCATTCATAACTATCATATGGAAGAGTGTGGGAAACATTACCTACCATTTGTTGACAAACTCACAAAACTCTTCTGAAAATTGCTCTGGTGGTAGCTGGGGAGGAGGCTATCCAATAAAGAACAAAAATGTATAACTTCAGTGACAATAATATACCATTCTTCAATAATATACCATAGTTTCTACAAAGATTTTCCCAGTAGTAAAGGAGATGATTACACAATGCAGCAATCCTGAACTTGCTGCAAACTTTACATCAACACAGAAATGCACGCTTCTCCAAAGATATTATTAGGAGATCAAACTGATCAACCAATATGTTACTCAAACATTTGGTTAGTCAGAACAATGGAGGGAAGAAAAGCGATTCAACTTGCTTACTCTATTTACACAAATTTTATGTACATCCTCTAACTAACTCGCAAGATAAATTCCTTAAAAATTGATTCACACGACTTTCATCAGTTTACTGTTAAGACTTTTGGCATCACCTCATTCACAATATAGTCCAGTAATTCAAATATCGCCATTGGCCTTGCATCATTGCTCACACCACTGGGTGGCCTTGTTCCTGGAGGTATTCTCTTTAAATGTGATGGACTTGTGCTTTTTTGGTTTTCTTCAGGTGGTGGAATTGGATACCTTCCAATTGCCATCTCAATCAATGATAATCCAAAACTCCAAATGTCAGATTGAACTGTGTAGTTAGCTCCTTGAAGTCTTTCAGGCTGAGAATTAAAAATGTCAAAGATTAATTGCAAATAAGGTGAATCTTCTGTATCTTAAGTTCTCTTTTCATGGCTTATTCTTATTTTTCAGAGTTCATGCACTTGGACAAAATAATCTCTAAGGTTTATTTGATTAAAAGGAAATTTTCTAGGTTACAGAACTTACTCAAACTATGAATGACATACATGTACAATGTATCTCCTTTCAAGTATCAGAAACATCTTTAAGCCTTCCTTATCATGCATTTTCCACCTCAGTTTAACTTGTCTGTGGATTGTTTTCTTGTTTTCTTAGCTTCCATGTTGGATTTTAACTGTTACATTTTAACCCTTTCACTCCCAAAATCTCACTGTCAATTCACCTAACAGTGTGCTATACACTTATCATAATTCTAGCTATGGGAATTTGGTCTTGAATCAAACAATATCCCCCAGATGATATTTTCTCTCTCATTATCACCTCTTTGGTTGAAATGCTATTGATATGGTAAGGAGAAATTACTCATTGGTCATTCCAAGGAGGTATAAAGGTTAGAAACATGTAATTTCTTTTAGTACATAATACCAAACTACCATTCACTAATCAACATATTCTCCTTACCGACATGTAAGATCGTGTGCCAACAAAAGAATTTGCCATTGAGTCAATTAACTGTCCACTAACTCCAAAGTCACAGAGCTTGATTTCACCACGGGAGTTTACTAAAATATTTGAGGGCTTCACATCTGATTAACAAAAAGGAACACTTGTTGTGATGATCACACTACTTTGAACAAGTTTATGAAGTTGGAGTATTCCACAAATTTACCAGATTACACTATTGAATTTGACGAACATGCCTAAATTTGTTAGGAGGCAAGAATATGGTTCCACTATGATAGGTAAATCACATTAGGTAAATAATGTGAAAAATTGGGCTTCATACATTCCAATAATTTCAGCTTTTAGAGGCAGCAATCACACATGTTCAGAAGTTTCAATAAGAGCTGGTAATTATGAAATTTGCCATCTACTTTACGGTTTTTGCCCTCTACTTCATGACTCACTGACACCCCTAACCGTTACAGTTAGTAGGAGATTAAGATGTGGACGGAGAGAGCTCACAAGTATGTGAAACTATCTAGTTGTAAAAATGATAACTAAATTTATTTAATCGATTGTCTCACAACTTTGGGTCACTATCAGTAATGAAGGGAAAGCTATCATGGAAGGCATGCAATATTTCAACTGCTTTGATTCACATCTTTGTCAAGAAACGAGTTGAATGGCTACCCATTGGGGTGACTATTTAATAAAGGTTGACAAGCAAATAACTCGCATGATGTTCGTACATAATATTTTTCCTAAGAATCCAAAGAAGATAATTTTCAATACCCTTTGGACATTTTAACTCAAGGTGCTAACATTGATTTTGGAAGATAAACACAGAATGAATGAGATGACTTGAAAGATTACTCTGAGTTTCATTTGTGTGGTTCCACTTGAAATGACTGTTCAAACAGGCTGTTGGGCCTGTCTGTATTTCAGGCTTGAGGTGAAAATTACAGCAATTCATGGGAAAAGATTTTGGGACTTAAACTACCAACAGCTTAATACAGGGTGATTGCTTAATATGGTGCTGCTTAATACAGGTTTGACTGAATGTAGTAGAAGCATCAAACAATCCTGCTCAAAAGTAGTAAAGCATAATCATTCAACCTCATCGCTGAAAAAAACTTGCAGTATGGTAATAAATCCATTGCACTCTTAATTAAGTAGTAACAAAATCAATCAAATGTTAATTATCTGCCTATCTTATATAATTATATTATTAAATAGATGTAAACTACAGCACTCATTAGTAAGAGGATGTTGCCTTCTGGATGGAACATGCAATTTTGCACCAATAACAATTTAACATGGTTATAATACCTACCTCTGTGTATAATACTGTGGTTTTCTCTAAGGTAGCTTAAGCCTTTTAAAACCTGTAAGAGAACAATTTTTATACAACTGACACCTGGGTAAGAAACATATTTCACAAACCAGAAATTAATCTTGGAGCCCTACGTATGCAAAGTCTTGTTTGAACAGAAATTAATAGCCAGACAAATACAATACATAGAGAGAAACATGTCTAACATTCCACAGAAAAAAGGATTCCCTTTTGTGCATGTGGCTTTCCCTGCTCTTTCTGCACAGTCCAAGATAACCTGAAATTTCAATCCAGCCCCATACATAAAGCTGGATTTTACATTTTTTTTTTCTTTTTCAGCTTGATGGCTGCAGCACAGTTTTGACCATAAACTTCCCCTTTCTCAAAATTCAAGTTTTTGCTTATCCTAGAGGTAATACTACGTACATTAATCCTGGACTACAAATGGTCAATTGCTCTACTATCTGCTATATATAATATATCAGCTAGTTCTTACAGCAATTGTGATAACTCCCAAAATATCCTCAGGTACTAGATCAGCCTTTTTCAATATTTGATCCAGGGAACCACCATCCTGAATACAAGATCAATAAGATAATTATTTCACCTCATTAAAACTTTCACTTCCAAGAGATAAATATTAGTTCTTGGCTCTAACTACCATACCTTTCTTAAAATTTTTGCTCCAAGAATTTGATATTAAATCAAATAATACTGCTAGTTAATATGTTTTCCACTCATTGCCTTTCAGCTTTAAACCTTTTACCACCCAGATTTCCTTCTTAATTTTCCACACTGACTAGTGTACATTGCTTATAATTTTAGTTTCTGAAAATTTAGGTTTAGATCAAATGATAATCCCCTAATTGATATTTCTCTAAATTCTCACACTTTGATGGCTAGACATTGTATTGATATTGTAAAGAGAAAGTAGGCCTTGGTCACTTCTGGGAATCAAAAAGGGTTAAAATGAATAGACTCTTTAATGAGAAATTACATGCCAGACACTCTTATATGCCAAAATGTTAACTGACTGCTGGGCAAAGTAGGTCACCTTCTGCCTTCTGGTTATACCTCAAACCAACCATATGGGCATCTTCCCTTTACTCTTTAACTGCTGATAAGTTATGTTGACCTTGAACTCAAGCTGGGATATTTTTCAAAGCTGAAGTATGCTACAGATACAAACTGAAAAAGTGAGCTTATCTATACAATAATTTCCTAGGCAGTTAAGAAATGCCTTCCATCTTTTCAATACACTCCATAAGAATGGAAAGGGCAACTTGCAGTCTACACTGAAAGTTAGATTTTCTTGTTCTTGACTGGAAAAGATCAATTGAAAATTGATGAACCCACACCTCCACTAAAGCAAAGACATGATTGTACCAAACAAAGGCTTGTCTGAATAATATGTCATGGTTAGACCATACTAATACACCTTTTCATTTGGTCTGTCTAAAAGCAGCTTAACCTTGGTTTTTCTTGAAAAAAATTATTTTGTTGTCCAGTAATAAGTTACAAAGGTTTTTTTTGTTCCCACAAAAAAAAAATTCTTAACTCGGTGGTTACCAGCTGTATCTTGTTTTCAGAGGATAGTCCACAACGTGACACCAATAAACAAACAACCACAAATATGTGTTTGCTAAGATGAGATCCACTTTTTTTCAAATGTTACCCAACTAATAGCCACCCAATCTGGGCATCATGAGAAACACAAACAACAAAAAAATTTAAAAGGGATCAGATCCTCTGCCTAAATCCTCAGAATTATGACACGCACTTGACATTAGCACAAGGTAATTTTCAACTGTGCAATTTACTAATCAGAAAAATTTAAGCCTGAAGTGTGTAATTTAGAGAAGAAGACAAAACAGTATTTAAATATGCAAATCAGTCTGTTTGCAGGTGAGAGAGTTGGAGAGCTAAAATGCAAACCAATCCTGCCCAGAAAACACAACTGTGCAGTGCTTGATCACAATGATAATAAACAATATTAGAGTGAAAACAAGATACTGTTACGCGCACTAAAATAATTCCAGTCCTGGAAAGAATTTGGTTTGCGAAAGCCAAACCAAACCGAATAATTTAATCAATAAAGAAATAACCATGTTTGCAGGGTCATGTTCCTGCAAGGGAAATTCTTGATGTTCCAAATTAAATTGAATTCAGCTACTTTAAGGGATAATTAAATGCTGCAGAAGTAGCGATTTATCTCCAAAAATATAAAAGATAAAAAAAACGCTTTAATTTGCTTTCTGAGTGGCCCAGGCGATAACTGAACTGATCCTATTTGCATTTTGCAGAACAGCGCAAAGCATAAATATAAGATCGATCGAAAAGCCGCCATCAACTATGGTTTAGAGTGCCTGTTATCCTCAACTGACAGACCTCGAGACGAAAAGTAAACTTATCAACGTAAGAAGCTCCTAATGAACGCATCGAGCCACGCTTTCTTTACTTTGACTTTGAAAACTCGACCTATTCATAAATGGTACAGACGAGCGCTCAACATCCAGCCCATTTTGTACCGCTAGGTGAAAATCCGCGAGCTGTTGCTAATACTGCTCGCGTTCTACGTGGGCCAAACGACCGGTGAATTATTAATACATCAGTTCCCATTCCGAGAAAGTATTTCGGCTTTTACATAATTTCGAATCGACGAATATGTTGCTAGTTCAAGCGTAGATTCTCAATGTTTTCCAATGGGGAAGTACACAATAAACAACAATGATCATTACATTCGCGAATGCACGAATCTTTTAACGTACCATGTGTTCCATACAAATAGAGATTTCTCCATCACTGTAAAAGGCCCCATAAAATCCAACGATGTAGGGGGAGTTGCAATCGTGTAAAACCTTGAGTTCTCTGATGATCTGGTTCCTTATAGCTGGTTTGATTTCCAAGTGAATTAGCTGCACATGAAAAGAAACACGAGTTACTTAGAAAAATGGTCAAAAATAGCACAGAAATTCCTGAAGGTCATAGACTCCTCAGAAATAGGTGCGACAGAGAGCAGAAACCGCTTGGAATGACAAGAGAATGTATTCCTGACCGATGTGTGGAAAACGATTTGCAAAGCAGACGGGTTAAATTGAAAATAGACACGGCTGGGAATTAAATTGGGTTCCAAATACTCTTGATCACTCGCTTACCTTTCGAGCCATTATCAGACCGCTCGGCTTGTGCAAAACCTTTGTAACGACGCCACCATTTCCTGCGCCTAATTCAGCCAATTTCTCAAAATCCTCTGCGTTCAATTCTCCAATTTTCCTCTTTTCAGCTAGAAACGCCTCCAGCCTCTCGCGCTGTAAGGAATCCAAGTTCAGTTCGTCGAATTTCTTTCGTATCTCCTCCACTTTTTGCGAGCCGATGCCGGCAGCATCGTTACTGCAGAGCAGAAAAGGACGAAAGCACAAACCTCATTTCGTACACGACATGTACAAATGAACAAAAAGACAGGGGTGGAGGAATTTGACCTCGGAACGAGAACAAAATGATAAAAATCGAGCATATACTTACGGTAATACTGGATCAGGGACTGTAGTGGATGGGGCTATAGTCAAATTCAGTTTGTTCAACTTTTTGTTAGGAGGTTTGGACATGACGGCTAGCGGCACGTTGCTTCGTTTCCAGAAGAATGATGCTTAGAATCTATTTCCTCTTTACCGCAAAATTCCGCATTGCACGACAGATGTGTATTTTTGCAGATCTAACCATTAATCTACCTTTCCCCTGCAGAATCACAAGCCCCAGGAGCAAAAGTAATTCATCTGAAAGCGGCCTGGGTGACGAAAAACGCGAAACAGACAATAATACTCTTCAAGTTGAGTCTGTTCGAAGCCTTCAGTACAAGTGGTCAGCAATAAAAACAGCGCTGTGAAAAGTGGTATTTATATAAGAAGTCACATCGTGTAAGGCAAACTAGGTGCTGTTCAAGAATAAAGAAGTGAACTCCGCGGGGAAATTACTAAAATGATATTGAAGAAATATTTCAGAATCTGCTTTAAAGTAACGGATCCTTGCTTGGCTGACCGGATGAAGCAGTTTCCTTTTGTCCATGTTTTGCTTTCAAGTTCCTAGAATGTTTTCGCGGAAGTGAAAACCGAAAGTATGTAGAACTCCTATGGGAAAATTCCTGAACCCGATCTAGTAATCTTTCTTTTTTTTTTCCTGTAGAACAGCTTCCCGTTTGATTTTCTAAATTATTTCGTTAGATTCCAACATATATCAGTCGATGTTGGACCCTAATCCGATAGAAAAAGATAAAAAAAAAGATGCCTTTACAGCATCAATGCACTCTGACAAAACAACTGTCTTGCGTGTTTGTCCATCACTAACTCAGTTTCATTCTTTATCACGGCACCTCATCAGCCTATCAGTGTAGGAAAATGAAAGAAAAACATGCGTACGTGCTCAGAAAGAAAATATTCTGAGAACGGAATACCTGGATTGAAATATATTTTAACGTCAAGACAGCTGTGCACCACCTAAACGCCTGTTCCCTCACGATTTTTTTGTGCTTTTGTAAATAGGAAAAAATTCCAATTTTCATCTCGGAAAAGTCTGAAACTTAAAAGCGATTGGATGAAATCCTGAGAGAGGATATCTTCCCTTGATGTCACATATAAAAAAAATAAATTACAAAACAAGCCAATAATAAAGAAAGGAAGGTAAGATACAATATCAATGAGACCGTCACAGAAGAAGTTCCAAAGTGTTGTTATCAACTTTTTACTCTCGCCAAATTTATACAAACAGTGTTTGCTATTGCTGAAAACCTTCATAGTCAATTTGAAGAAAATCAAGCTGCTATAAACGGCACCATATACAATCGGTCAGTAGGTTGTCTATTGTTTGATATTATTGATATGGGTGTTCTTAGATAAATAAATACTTGGTTGAGTTTTATCGATCACTACGCCTTTAAAGTGAGTCTAAGTTACACGGCCGTATGTAAAACTACCGGTTGATTATACTCTTTATAGCACTAAAAGTGTCTCCAACCATTCTGACGAAGCTCTGAAATGTTTTTATAAGATTAATAGTATCAATTAAACCTTTTAGAATGTATTCTGTGATTTCAATATAGAGCGAAGTGGCACAAAGTGCTACAGGTCCAAGATGAAGCATGCTCTTGTCACCCAAAATGGTGGTACTGACTTGACGCACCGAAGGACTAAATTTTCTTAGCTTGTCGTTCAATAAAGTTTGAAACCTCTTAGATAACTAGGATTGTCGTCTGCTACATTTTGCAAGAGCTGTGTTTTGGCAAACCTTGTTTATTAAACTACAGGAAAGCTTTTAACTATCAGAAAAAGCGCCTCTAATGAGGAACCCAGGCGTCAACCGTGAAAACGGAATTCACTGAGAGTAAAGACTCTCTGATGAGAATCAAAATCCGAAGCTTACAGCATTAAAGTATAGCTAAAACTTCTTTTCGATGAGTTAAGAACCCTCTCTCAGGAGAAAATTTGTAAGAATTTCTTTACAAAGTTCCGTTTGCAAATCAGGCACACACAATTGAATGAGATTTTATAGGAAATCTGTTTCCTTACTTGGGCTTTGGGCATGGCTATAACCAAAACACAGAGAGGGTTCACTGAGTTGACTTTCTGAAATACTCTTTGAATTATGAAAGAATCTCACCAAAAACAGTTTAGTTCTTTGCTGCTAGCATAGAAACATGAATTCACTAAAATCTAGGTGGGGAAAAGTGACAAGGAGCCTCATTTCTTCACTATAAGTCTGGCGCCTCTGGACATTGCAAAATGGCGACTGTGCAATCTGTCTTTGTTTCACGCATTCGCAGCAGCCAACAGAAACTTGGAATTAAATTATCGTCGTTCATTTTTGGCTTAACTTGTTTCCTAATCATCAGTTTTTGATCCCATAGTGTTTTTAAGGGTATCCTGACCGAGGTCGTTAAATGATTTGCATTAAATACCATTTACATTAATTTGTGACACCTCGCTTGATGAGAAAGATATTAAAAATACCCAGGTATACGTTTAGAGGAGACAACTTTGGAACCACGTACGAAAAGATAGTTCTCATAGTTAAATTTTTCCCGACTTACCATTTGCTTGCGAAGCTCTGCATAACAGCAAGCGGTTAAAAACTTTCAGGAAGAAACACAAATTCCAAAATGTCGGCCTCTGATATTCAATCTGGTTCGTGACAGAGGACTGTTCCCTCAGGCGTCAGGTCTTTTAAAATAAAATTGGCGCGAGTATGAAATTACGCTACTTGCATCGTGAAATCTTTTCCGAGCAACTTTTTTTACACCCGCCTCATTAGTAATCAAAATGTCTGTTGTTTTACCAAGATCCCGTTCGCGATCCAGATCGAGATCGAGGTCACGCTCAAGATCCCGCTCGAGATCAAGGTCGAAAAGTCCCGGCGGCAAAATGAAGAAGGCGAAAAATCCAAGGGCAAAGAGACCAGCTCGTCGTCCTGCTGCAGCGCATCCACCGTACATTGACATGGTCGTCACTGCCATAACTGCGATGAAGGAGCGAGGTGGTTCTTCGAGGCAGGCCATTGAGAAATACATCAAAGCAAATAACAGAATCACCGGAGATCCATCTTCGCATTTGAAGGTAGCTTTGAAGCGCGGCGTGCAGACCGGCAAGCTGATACACACTAAAGGAACTGGTGCATCGGGATCCTTCAAAGTTGGAAAAGCACCTGCTGCGCCAAAGAAGAAACCAGCAAAGAGGGTAGTCGCTAAAAAGTCCAAAAAGAAGGCTGGCACGCCTAAGAAGCGAACAACGAAAAAGAAAACCGCTAAGAAAGCCACAAAGAAAAAGAAGACTCCAGCTAAGAAGGGAAAGTCTCCAGCCAAGAAGAAAACCGCAGCAAAGAAATCTGCAGCAAAGACTGCTGCAAAGAAAAAGACAAAGAGCCCTAAAAAGCGAGTTACACCTAAAAAGAAGACAGCGAAGAAGACCAAAGCAAAAGCTAAGAAGTAAAGGAACAAAAAAAAAAAACAAAAACAAAAACGGCTTCTTTAGAAGCCACCAAATGAAAAGAAAGAAATGACCAACAAAAGCGATAATTTTATTTATTATTGTTGTCCTCTCCTCCTTCATGATTTATTATAATTGGAGTTTGTTTTCCCTAGGCGTTTTGTACAAATTTACAAAATTTGCTTTCCCAATTTAAACACATCTATGTTATTTCCCCCTTTCAATTGCACTGCGTGGGGGTAAATTTTAACGAGGGGCGCCAATGCCTCATGAAAGAATGATCTAAATTTTTGAAAGCTGGGTGAATACCAAACGAATGCGATCGGTGACTTGCATTTACCTGTACTTTACCCTAAAACCCCTTAAACCTCTGTCCTCTGAAGCTCCGAGGTTAAACGTAAGAGGAACATTGAAAAAATTCGCTATCCATGGAAGTAGCTTGGTTTTTGTAACGTCACACCTGGGTTTATCAGGTTGGGGTCTTATAAACCGAGTGGACACATACGTGAAAGGAATTTTAAACAGTTTATGTACTCTGTGGTTGCCACATCTGTATTTTGAGCTCGAAAAAAGTGCTTTTTGTGCATACTGCGTCAAAGTTTTATTTGTTTGACAGCTTCGGACCGCAAGCAACATTCCAATGACGAGAAGAAGATCAAATATTCTAAATGATGAAGATAATGGAGATACGATTTTAGATTGTCGACACAGCTAAACGAGACAAAACAAACCACCTCACAAGTCAAAAACACCGAAGGTCCCTTGAAAAATGGCAAATGGGGGAAAGTATACAACCCAGTGGTTTAATTAATGGAGCTGAACTGGTAAAAAAAACCACAAGCTTCAGGTATATATATCAGGCTTTCAGAAACTCTAACAAGATTCACAACTCATAAGTAACTAAAGAATCATTTATTTAGTATTTCAAATACGATAAGATAAGAACATATGTCATCTCGTTTCACAGTTACAGATATATACTGAATAAATAATCATTTTGTTCCATGCTTTGATTGAATTATTCCCAATTACAATAAAATGATGCAAAACGTGCAAAATTGTACACCACCCTTACATATGTATCCATCAATTTGAGTAGTTCTTCTTGAGAAAAGATGGCACCAATGGAGAGTTGTTCACCGAGTAAAGCCTACCTCCCTATGTTGGAGCAATTTCTATGGTTATTCACGGTACACAACTCATTGTTATTCATCACGCATGTGTAAAACCATAAGTCAGACCACAATTACTGTTGGAGTATCCCCTTTTCCTCTGTAATCAACAGTCTGCAAAAAACAGCAGTTTAAAAGCGTTTAAAGCAGAGGACAAGTTTTTCTTTGAAAGGGAGTAGAGAGAAGCCATGTCTTCCCTGGAATCACTTCTGTAAATTAAGTCATGCAGCAAAATTGAACTGAGAATGAATTGAAAAGAAAACATTCTGGAACTTAAAAAATTAAGGTAGGGCACATATCATAGTTCTGCAAGTTGTACTTTCCAATCTCTGTTTAGCATACATCACTATTATTCCTTTCCAAGGGTGGTAAAGAATTTATTTGTGCTGAATTTATGAATCAGCATGAACTGTGATTTGTCTCCTGAAGTATAAGTGACCCATGATTGTTACTTTCATTTTGTGAAAACCTCATGATTTCCCTGAAACCTTGCATGAGATGAAAGGTTTTGCGGTGGCCTCACAGTTAGTGCGCTCGACTCCGGATCAAGTGGTCCGGGTTCGAGCCCTGGCTGGGGTCATTGTGTTGTGTTCTTAGGCAAGACACTTTACTCTCACAGTGTTTCTCTTCACCCAGGTGTACAAATGGGTACCAGCAAATATGCAGGGGGTAACCCTGTGATGGACTAACATCCCATCCAGGGGGGAGTAACAATACTCCTGGCCACTTCATGTTAAGGAAACTAGAGCTAAGTGCCTGCCCCATGGGCCACCTGGGCCTGTATAAAGGCTTTACTTTGTTTTTGCATGAGAAGAGAAATTTGAACATTTCCCTTTTAAATTTGTGACACCTGAAATGCTGTTTAAAATATATATGACGCTTGAATTTTTCTCAAATGTGTGTGAAATGAGACCAATATCCTGCATTTCCAACCCCACCTTTGATTAAGTTTAAAAGGATAATATTGCAGCAACTAAAATGAAACAGCTTCTCACTTCAGATCCACTATAAACATGGTCATAAGTCAGAGCTACCTTATGAAAATGCTATTGACAAAAGCTAGACACTGAATGTTTCTCAGTGAAATTAAATACATTTTATTTTATCTAAATAAATTTCACCCTGATCAACAGGAGCTAGCCCTAAATTTGAAATTGAACATTTGAATAACTACCAGCTTCATGTCAACTAATATACTCTTACAAATGTATGTTAAATATCAAGTACTTGGATTAAAAACATTTACCATAATGATATGTTTTCACTAATCTGCAACACATATGTGGTTGCTTAACTAAAATAATATCCTAACAGCATTAAAATAAATTACCTCAATGAATATTTGAATGACTATAAACTCATATTGTTATAACTCCAAAATATACCAGTCTACATGTATATGTGGGTACATAGAAAATCTGATATTACTAATCATTAATTATTATTACACCAATACTTTGACTGATTTTTTTGATCACTGCATGATTTTCAAAGAAACAAACTGTTAAGCCCATAAGATTTTTTGTTGGTCACACAGGAAATTTTAATGGATTTGTTTGCATTGTTTTCATCTTTTGTGCAGGCCTTATGCAATCAATACGATGCTCAGACAAGGCTATTGGAAGCAGTTTTAAAAACTTCAAGATAAATTATTAGAAATCAAATAATAGAGGAATAACCTATTCTTTAATTGATGGTTTGACATATGGTAATACAAACACACATTTAGCTTATCACTCACTTTTTTCTTACCCCTACATGGCTTGATAAAATACAATGTAACTTACAAAATAACCATGCTTACTACATGTTAAACAATTAAATAAGGTGTCGGTATCAAAACATGTTGCATGTAAAAACATTTTGTCCAAATAAATCAAGTATAATTACTTCCCTGACCCTACACAACCCAAGGCATTTCAAACATTGTACCTGCTTCATGAATAGGGAAAGGCACTAAACCCTTTAACTCCCATGAGTGACCAAGACAGAATTTCTCCTTACAGTATCAATACAATATCAACCAGAGAAGTAATGAGAGCAGAGAAAAATATCAGTCAAGGGATAATTAGTTGATCCACTACTAAATTCTCTGCGCTAACATTATAAGAATTGAATGGTTGACAGTAAGGAGAATTACAAACTTGGTCTGGGAGTTAAGGGTTAAAAACCTGAGACCTACATATAACACTGAAATAATTTTATTACTTATCTACACCAAATAGGGTATCTCTCTGATTCAGAATAACAACAAGAATAGAAATGAAAAAAATAAAGAATAAAAAAAACTGCAATGATAAATCATTACAAAATTCATTATTTTTGTCCACAATGATTGCCTCCTAAAATAAGCATACCTCCACTCTTGAGAACTTATGGAATGAATCCCCTTAGCAACCCACAAAATGTCCATCTGTACGCTGTAAGCTTTCTAGATTATGTGAAACTTGATAACTAATAAAAGACATACCATTAAAGAAAGATGAAATCATTCCACCAATGTCACTCATGTTCGGGAACAGTCTCCAATGCATCCTCAGAGGTTCGGCTCACTGTCACAACCTTGGGCTTTTCCCTGTGTGTGTTTACAGCTGGAACCTTCAAATCAATCTTCTCCACACGACAACCATATGCTACTGGAGTGAGCTTTATGAGGGTGTGCAATGGAACACGTAAGTAAGGTAACTCATTAGAGCTGTGGTCTAAAAAGTATGCCAGTAGGCAACGGGCTACAGCTTGGTGACAGATCACAAGCACATTCTGCTGCCGCTCCAGCTCCATGATAACTGGTTCTAGCCGGGCCACAAGATCTTCATAAGACTCCCCACGAGCGTAGCGATAGTGGAACTTATCTTCATCTCTCTTTGCAAAAGCCTGAGGAAATTGCTCCTGTATTTCTTCGTATGTCATTCCCTCACATACACCTGCATCAATTTCATTAATGGCTTTCCACTTCTCGATTGGTCTGTCAATGGCACTTGCCGTCTGATTGGTGCGCTTCATTTCACTGGTCCAGACTTTGAGATCATCTGGCATATTTTCCTTAACAAACTTTCCAAGCACCTTGCTGTACTCCCAGCCCCTCTCAGAGAGATCAGAATCTCCTCCAATCCTCCCTTGCAAGTTCATCATGCTTTCACCATGTCTTGACAGATAGATGGCTCTTGGGGTGATATGCAAGTTCATGATGTAGTAAACTACCCTACTCTGCAGATATCCTTCCACTTTATTCATCAGAAATCGCTTTCCACCATCAATCACTTTCAGAAAGGGCATATTAGAATCATGGTCCAAAGCGAGAGGTTCATAGAAATTGTTGTAATGATTAATTCGGGCCTCAAAGTCTTGGCGAGCCTCTTCTGGGGGTACCCCCTGATAGTCAGGGGAGTTTACCTTTACCTCCAGAATGTTGGAACGAATGATCTCGTTGTCATCACAAACTGACTCCACGAAAAATTCCTTAAAGCCATGGGCGGTGAGGTGATCCGTGACTTTCTTTCTTCTAGCTCGAGTGGTGTTCGTAGCATCGAAGATAGCTACCTGTCCCTTGTCGTTCAGCCATTTTGTGATGTCTTCCAGGGCGAGTTCTGCGCACTTTTCACGTACATTCATTCCATCCGTATTACTTGGATCGAAGAAGGAGTGTTTGCAGTGAGCACCAGCCATTTCGCGGCGGTACTCCCCGAGGTTGAATACCTTGGTGTTGACGCCGATCCAGTTGAGATACCGGGTTAGTTTTCTCGAAACATAAGTTTTACCTCTCGCCGGCAAACCAACCATTACTATGCAAGTAGGAACGTGTACAATCGGAGGACACGAGGCGGGATATAGAGAACGATTCATGGTGCAACACTGGATTATATTCTACCTTTAAAAGTCACGATAACAAATAACTACTGATATTGGACATGTGAAGTCAAGTGCTTCGAAAACCGGGTGACTTTAACGTGAGCTTTGAGCTTCGTGGCAAATCGGATCGAACATTGCATAAGCTAACCAATGAATGGCTCTTATTTTTGGCCAATCACTGCTATAGTGTGTGGCATTCAAGCCAATCGTAAATGAGGAAAACGAACCAATCGTGAGAGTCGGCGCGAAGTATAAAGTTTCTACCGTGATTCTTATTAGACATAGGTATTCTTAGTCTTTCTACAAGTGTTTGTCGTCGACCATGGCTCGTACCAAGCAAACTGCGCGTAAATCTACTGGCGGTAAAGCACCCCGTAAACAGCTTGCCACAAAAGCCGCCAGAAAGAGTGCTCCTGCAACTGGTGGTGTTAAGAAACCCCATCGTTACAGGCCTGGAACTGTTGCCCTTCGTGAGATTCGTCGCTACCAGAAGTCCACCGAACTGCTTATCCGCAAACTGCCTTTCCAGCGTCTCGTGCGTGAAATCGCCCAAGATTTCAAGACCGACTTGCGTTTCCAGAGCTCAGCAGTGATGGCTCTCCAAGAAGCCAGCGAGGCATACCTTGTTGGTCTCTTTGAGGACACCAACTTGTGTGCAATCCACGCAAAGCGAGTTACTATTATGCCGAAAGACATCCAGCTCGCCCGCCGAATCCGAGGGGAACGCGCTTAAGTGGGTTTATCATAAAAGCGAAAAAAAACGGCTCTTATAAGAGCCACCAGATTTATCAAAAGTCAATGACCAATAGTCTAATGATTTCTCTACGTTTATTTTTATATCCTTCTCTTTGCCCTGATTTTGTTAAAGAACGATTTCAGTGAAAACACGGAAAAGTCTGTAATTTGATATGTTCCCATAAAAGAAGAGCGTCCAGAAGCTTCATTTCTCCTTTTTTCCGTAAATATCGATTTTAACAACGTACTTTAGAGGTTTTCGGGTATAGATCGAGCTGTCCCTCCTTGGCGAATTTCCTCGCGCACTCTGACTGATATCTTCTTGACTTATGCAACAGACTTCGCCAAAATGGAGGGACTACTCGCAATTTGTCATCCTTAAGAGTCTATCACCGTCCAGGCAATATGTATTTGCAGTAAAAAGAAAGTTAAGACACCGACTAACACTGCCGAAAAAGAAAAAGAGTCGACTTTCGTGGCCTTCGGAAGCGGTATGACTCGCCGAGTTTTTTTTCCTTCTCTCGCCAGTTTCCAGTCTTCCTAGGCCTTTATTTAGTTTCCAGTCCTTCCCAACTAACAACATGGCCGATTGAATCGTCAAAACTAGCGTGGAAAGGCAAAATAGTTTAGGCGGCGCGCGAAGGCTGTTAATTATGTTTACGATTTAAAGTAGAACTTTCATTTTACTGTCTTCAGAGTAGTTCGAATTTTTTTTCGATGAAAAAAACTCCGATCTCCCATCGCCATTTGCCATCGAGTACTCGCCACTCAGATGATGTAAACAAAACAAGGAATGCCACTTCGAAGGTTGGAGATCTAATCGCCTTTTTTCTGAAATAGAATTATATGATACTCACTTTACCTTTTAGATTAAACCAAATAAATTGATCTTTACTACCCATGTCAAATTGATGAACACTTTATCTGGAAATTTTTCGGAAAGATATGGCAGTGTTCATTTGTAGCTTGATGTCTTGTTGAGGTGATTCAAAGGAACTGTTGGAACTTAAGAAATTTTAAAATGAGATCTTTTCAAATGATTGCTCCTAGACAAGGCCTTTAGTGTCCTCAAGTAGCTCCACATCAGATTTCCAGCAGAAATCCAAAAATGACAGTGTCTTTGGTAAGACACTCCTAGACACACAGACATCATTAAGTGTAAGAGACAGACAACTGCAAAAATACCAGCAACAGTTAGAGGTGAGACAGTAAAAGGAGTCACAACACTTGATTGAAGTTAATATCAGTAGTTTCAGAAGTCAGCAATGTGGTAGTTTTCAGAGTTTGTGCAGTGATACAGTAGAAATTTACCAGAAGACCACCACCTCAGTAATATGTCCACCCTTGAATTATAATCCTTAGTTTTGAGACCAATTAGTTATAGTAACAGACTAGTTCTGTACTGGATGCTATTCATGGAATGTTAGAAAAACTACTGAGTGCCAAAACAAAAAAAAAAACAGAAATGGCTCAGCAAAAGCTCTTTTTTCTCAGACTGCCCTGAATGACTATCAGCTCTGCTTGCTAGGTCTTCTAGTAGACCTTTCCTGAATACTTTTTTTTACTGATTTGTACATTATTCTCAAGTCTTGTTATTTTCTCCATAGAGAATCTTGCATGTTCTTTAGTTCTCCAAGTTTCACTGAATTCATTATTTTCATTTGATGCCTTCTTAAAATGAACAAGGGGAATATGCATGTAAGTTGTCAAAATAAATTCTATTACTCCTCTTTCAGCATCTGAAGAAAGAAAACAATGAACTCAAAGCAGAGCTGCAATTCATCAGGTAATTAAATGATAAAGATTGGATTGGCTGGTCCAGTGGAAATTATAATGAAGGGGCATTTTACACACTCACATAATCAGTCTTATGGTAAAATAAAGTTTTTTTGCAGGTCTCTCTACAAACAGCTTGTGGAAGAAGTACCACAGGAGAGATTTGATGAACGGAGAGTAAACTTACTTAAATCTCAGGTTATACAACTAGAGAGACAAGTAAGTAGGTTTAATTTACTGTATAAAATAACTTGCTTTTCTGAAAGTGTTGATCAATCCCTGGCTATAGGTAACTTTATCAGTTGTTGTGGTACTTCTACCTTAAAATGGTGAAGTTGAACTCAAATTGTCAATTTTGAACATTTGGCTCTTATGGTGGAAATACATTATTCCTATTCTTTGTCAACAGGTTCTTCTCCAGGCTAGTGCTTTGCAAGCCAGAAAAAATTTGTTCCTACAAATTGAAAATAAACTTCTAAACTTAAAGGAAACATTGAGGTATGGAAAACTTTTCATCCATCAGCCTTTGTCCTTTGGCTTGATTTTAAAATACCGTAGCTATTCAGTTATAAGGCACACTCGGTTATAAGACGCACCCCAAACTTAGCAATTTAATTGAGTTGAGTTCTCAAACTGAAAATTAAGTGAAAATACTCAGTTATAAGATGCACCAAAAAGTTGAGAGTTAACAAAAGGATGTGATGAATCTGACAACAATTATCCTTACACAATTGGCATGCGAACTCTCTTTGTTAACGTAAACAAAAGTGAAAAAGTCACACATTTAATGATATACGTGAAAACAAATGCTGAAAGTTCACACCTGTAATGATAAACTATTCAGTGATCCGATTTTGTCTTATAAAAACATCAATCACCTGATTTAAAACTCAGTTGCAAAACTTACTGATACATTCGCATCATAAACAGTCAGAGTTCAACTTCAACTTCTTGTTCAATCGTTAATATGCCAAGCACTCGCCATAACTCATATGACCTCAACTTCAAGTTAAAAATCGTTGCAGAAGCCGAGGCAGGTAGAATAGTTTGATTTGACATTAAGTGAACATGTCTGAGGAAAAATTTTTTTCTTTTCATAGAAAATAATTGGATCATGGTTTCTTACAGCTTCAGTACCTGAAAAGTGTTACTATTTTGTTTCTTCATCCATTCTGTAGGAGTCTTTACTCACCAGATGAGCCATCAAATTATTTAACAGTATCACGTGAATATATACAGAATTTGGAATATCGATTAGAGGGAACAAGACTTGATTTATACAAGAACAAAGAGGTAAAAGTACGATTTTTTTTCAGTTGAAAGTAGAATCTCAGCGGGAGAGGACAGTTCAACTACCTTGTATTAAAAGGTTAAAGGAAAATTCTCTGTTGACTGTTTGTCATCTTAGAGTGCTGAGGCTGATGACCTCTGTCTGCCTGCCATATACATGGATGATTTCTTGAAACAATCAAAATCTGTGGAAGATCAAACTGTTACCCTATTAGACTGTTGCAGTGGAAAAGTTGAACATCTTAACTTGAAGCATGTGGTGAGGTATCATTTATAAACCCTTTATATTAGATGCTTAAGTGGCAGTACACAAGTTAAATTCACAAGGAGAGATTTGTATCCAGTATTTCCATAGAAAAATATTATGACATGGACCTCTTTCATGATGGCAAGCATGCTTGTTATTCTTTGATGAGCATGTAAATTAGTTTTCTGAGCCTTGCTTTTGAGGGAAATTCTCTTGTTATCGAACATGTTGTCGAGGTCAGTAAGGCTCATTTACCTGAATATTAAAGAATAGCAATTTTTCTTGCTATTCATGAAATCATAAAGGATTTGATTATAATACAGAAGCCTTTTTGGGTTCAACATCTACATTCTTATGCCTTTTTTTTTTTAACAGGGGAAGGGAAAGAAATTTTTTGGTTTTTGAAGTGAGTCAGAAGGGTATAGTCTAAAAAGTGTAATACAGGGTTCTTAGAATAATGCCAACAAGTTTCATTAGTTTCATTCACAAAACTGATATGCATGGTTAATTCAAACCCTTTCATTTTCAGTCCAGGCTTGAATCAAAGCTCTGCAAACTTTACAAAAACATGGTTTGCCTGAAGGAAATGCTTACAGTTGAGCCATCCTCGCAACCAGCAAGCTTAATCAGTGAACATATATCACAGCCAATCAGAGATAGGCTTGCAAGTCATGTGACAACAGTGACAGACATGCTGAGAGACTGTAGTGAGGACCTGTTGTCTTTGTCTGTCCTGTATCCTGCTGCACCCTGGGTAAGGTCCAGTTGAGTAACAATCACTTTCTTACACATGTACCTTTAATAGCTGACATGCTAGGGTTTTAATAACTTATTTCTCAAGTGTTGGTCAAAGGTAAAATTGCTCACTGTTGGGCCTTAAAAATGCAACAAATGGAATCTTAACAGACAACAAAGAAGGCCTCATAATTGACTGTGGACGGCCAATAATTCCTACATATTGAAATGCCTGGACAGAAGTGCAGTTTTTATGGCCCCAGTGGCAAATTGTTAGCCAAAATTTCATGAGCACTTTCAGCTTTTTTCACCTTCCCCATCCCTGAGGTTACAATAAGTATAATTTCTGTTCTTAGTTACTTCAAAAGTCATTGAACTGTGGAATGGGCCCAAATTCTTGTCTCACTATCCTCCCACTTTCTTTTTTACCAACACACCCACATTCTTGCATGTTGTAGAGAGTTGTTTGTGATCCTAACCTATTTTCACAGACAAATCACAAGCAACACACAACAACAAGGAAGAATGTGGGTGACTTAGTCAAAGGATAAAAGGAGAGGTAGCTAGTAAAAAATTTGGGCCCATTCCAAGATTCTGATATTTTGGTATTCACAGGTGATAATTACATGTAAAATTGTAATTAATAAGGATTACAATAATCCCAATTCTTGTTGCACATTGCAGCCTCCCTTAAAGAAGGCTATTCGAGAAGACCTCACAGAAGAGAGTATCATGTCTCACATGCCAGAGCTGAGCCGGAAAAAACAGCAAGAGGTAGGATCATACTATGAAACAATAACCCTACAGCTACATTTTAATTTATACCAGTGTGAATTAACTCTTTTCAAGTTAAACATACTGGTATTTTACTTCTTCTAGACATCATGCAATTTTCTAATTTATACCAAGTGTTCCTGTAAGTCAATTTATGTCAACGGTACATCCAGTCATCAAAATTGATCCATCTAGTGAATCTTGTACATCTAGTCTTTGACAAGATACTTATATTAGATTCATATGTAAAACCTGAAATTTACATTTAGTAATTTTACCTAGAAGACTGACTAAGACTGGGTTGTAGTCCTGGATTCCTTAATTGTCACTCAAAGGTGTTTAATTTCTGAAAAGGTACAACACTGGTGGGAATTCTAAAGTACCATACGTATTTTATTGTATTATTATGAGCAGATTATTTATTTTGTGTTGTTAACAGGTGAGATCAGTTGTGCAAGCCTTGATGAAATCAATCAGCTATTCAAAGCACATACTGTCACTAGAGGTATGTTTAGTAAATGGCTGGTAATTTTGTCCCCAAGTGCAAAATAGCATTCTTTTCTAGGGTTCTCATGGTCTACATTACAATAGTTCGTCTTGTTTCTATCAAGCAAAGTCATAGCAGAGAATGACTGTCAAGTAATAAGAATACTCTTATTGTCTGAATTAAAAATTGGCTCTGGCCATTGAAATTTAACTTAAGCATTCTACGTATCAATTCTTTGATCCCAAATGCCTGATGAAAACCAGTTTTAATTTACACCACATTTAGACTAAGCAAAAATACCTATACCAGTATCATTAGCTAAAACCCCTGAAGAAGCACTGCATCCAGCAGCAAAGTGATATACAACCCTTTTTCTTGGTGAAAGGTGATATAAAAACATGATTTTATTCCCTCTTTAGATAAAAATACTTAAAGAGGAGCTGTCATTTCATCGGCAAGTTTATCAATGCCAGGTGGACTATGCAGAGTCCCTGCTATCTGCAGTTAGGTAAATTTTATGAGGTTGTGCCCGAGCTGTAAAATTACTCTGTTGTAGTATGAGTTCAGAAACTTTATTTAACAGAGCAAAAATAATGATTTGGAGAAGGGTTTTAATAACTTCTAACAATGAATTTACACATATTTTATTATATTTTTTTGTTATTGGCAGAGAGGCATACCAGACATTTGAAGGAAATTTTATGGAACTGCTTTGTAAGCCTTTAGAAGGTAACTTTTTTTTGCGTTCTCCATTTTTTGGGTCCATTTTAGTTGTTGATTTATGATTTTCATGTCCTGTTTTGAACAGATATACTCAGTGCTTACAAAAAACTGAAAGACACAGCCTCTGAAGATGATTTGCGAACTTTTTTGTCCTCATTCAAGGAGCATGAATCACAGGTATAGTGCAAGTTTTTTTTAAGAGAACCAATGATGTTAACCCCAGCCTCTGAATCCTATAATTTGCAGATTGTCTCTCTTCACTTTCCCCACCTCCACCCTTAAGTGTTTGGATTTATTAAATCCCCTGCTAACCTGTGAAAAATTAATTAAAGTCCAGCAAATGGTGTCTAAAACAGTAAAAAGTGTCTCCTGCTCCTGTGTCACTTGTCCTTTAAACAATGATTCAAAAGGAAAGAGACAGGGTGAAATTACTAGCAGAGCTGATCTAAAAATCTGAGGGTTCATAGAGTATTTGACAATGTCACTTTACCTCACTGTGTTTGCTTACTTCTCCCTAGTTATCAGATGCTATGGATCTTCTTCAGCCCAGGAAGGAAAAGGAACAATCAGGCAAGACAAAAACCTTAATTTACATGTAAATAAATTAGGGTTTCAGTTTTAGAGATTTGTACCTCAAACTCTCATGTAAGGATGTATGATATTCTTGGCATAAAAAGAAAGCGAGCATAGTTTGCTGTGTGGCAAAAACATGGCATAACTCACTGAAATTAGGAAATGTTATATTTTGCAACATAAGTCCTAGCTCCTTCTCAAAAGTTACATCATTTGTTGTTTCAAGGTATCACAGCCCTCTCTGACTTCCAAACTCACTTTGTTGATGCTGTGCACTCTCTCACGAGGAAGTGCGTGTCCAAGAGAGATAAGCTGATGAAGCAGTTGCTTGAAGCTAGGGATGGTGGGCTGAAAGAAGACACCACTACATGTACATCAACAGCAGATGACGAGGCAGTGAACACTTCAGAGAGTGGGAAAGGACTCAGCTTGTTACAGCAATTGAAAACATTATAATGATAACAAAAAAGTTGAGAATAGGGTTATTTTTAATTTTAGCTGTTAGCAGTTATCACAACATCAATGTGACAGTATCATCAATCTACGCTAACAAGCCTCACCAGCTTTGAGGATTTGAATCTACTGAACAATGGCATCAGTAACCTCTCCATGGTTGGATATAAGAACCAAGAGATAGAAAACTTTGCCAATTACATTAAATAAGTTTCAAATACAACACCAACTCAAGTTGTGGTCAAGAAGTTGATTGGCAATAGGAAGCTATTTTGACAGTACTTTGAAATCATGTTTAACAAAAAGCTTTTGGGAAAAATGTTCAAAGGACATTATCTTCATAAAATCTAAAAATTTTGTCTGTGTAATTTAGGACACTCGTTTATCAAATTTTTTAATCAACTAATAAAATGTCCCTCATACTCTTTATTTAGGAAAAATATTAGAACAGTACATGTGCAATAAGAAGTTTCAAAGCTCAAATAAATGTTTTAAAGAAGACATGATAACTAATTTTTGTGAGAATATATGACAGGTAACATTTTCAATCATGAGTCTTGCACAGGAATAATATTTAAAAATGGAATTATCTGATAAAATTAAATTGAGCTAAAACTAATGACATGAACTGGTCCTTCCCCCGGCTTTCTGCAGCTTGGCTCTGAACTGATAAAGAAGCAGTCTTATTCTAAAATACTGGTAACCAGTGTAGATGCTCCTCTTGCAGAATGTTAATGGTTTGAGGTCAAGAAGAAATTATTATGCACACCCAAGATGTGTTAATTTTGGTACAAGAATCCTTTACATGCCAGTGTTATTCAATACTAGTTTGTAAACGTAGGCACATTTTTACTTGACAGTAGCATGTCTTAGGCAATTTATAAGTACTGATAGTATATTATTGTGGTTTCATGAGTAGACCATCAAACTCCAACGTACTAATTTGTGGAAATGGTCTCAGTTTGCAAATGTAGGAGACAGATTTGCTTAACAGTAGTACATCACAGTTGGCTAATTATATTACTGCAGTTTCACAAGTTGAACTTCAAACTCCAACGTACTGTTGGGTGGAATTGGTCCTATCTTTTCATGACCATATCTGCAAATAACGATCATATTTACTTATCAGCTCTGCACAATATTGTATAAGACACAGTGTTAGGGCTGTCACTTAGTTTTCAATAGCTGTAACATTGGAGATATCACTTGTAGCATTGTGATATGTGCCCCAATGTAAAGTGACAACAATCATCATTTCCACTTTTAACATCAAGTTAGCTAAACTGTAAAGGTACCCTTAGTGACAAACCTGATTGGTAACAAAATGGCTGTACAGTTGACATAGGGTAGTTACTTTTCACAATAAGCATGTGTGAGGTATTTTCACATCATATGATCAAATGAGTAGTGTTATAGGTTAGCTATGTGTGAAAGAGGTGTATAATGATCTCTAGGATACTGTAACACGATAACCTACCCTTGTGATGGAGGTACTATCAATCTCCTTTTCCCACCTACTTGCATTCCTGTGTGAAAAAGAACAACCTTGGTTGACTCAGTTACTTGACATAAAGAAATTTCAGGCTTCGAAAATCAAATTTAAGGAGGGCTGGGTGATTTGGTATTATCAATTGAGTTGATAACATAAATTGGCCACTGCTAAGAGTTTAAAAGCTGATGTTTCCCTGCATTGGCCTTTCGTCAGAGGGAAAGGAGGATTGCCTTGGTAGTATGAATGTTAGAACACTTACCAGTGACACCCTGATCCCAGCCTTGTATGACCTGTCCTGCACCAACTCTGAATGAAAGTGGCTGTCCACTCAGACAAGCATCAAACTGCTTTTTGTTCTTTGCTAAAGTTCCTTTATAATATAAATGAACCTGTTGAAATGAACCATCGAGAAATGAAAAATAGTAATTACAAAGAACAAGACAAACCCAAAAGGAAGATCTACAGACACTTTAATTTAAAATCACAGACAGCTGATAGATGGAATATTCTTTTGATCAATCCAAGTGCTCCCTTGTGGTTTACTTGAATCAGCAACATATTGCTCTGTGTTTGTGACTATCACTACTGACCTACTGCAACTTCATCAATAGACATTGCGCTTAACCCTTTAACTCCTAGAAGTGATTAACATGTAACTTCTCCCTATTATATCCATGCATTATTTAGCAAACAAGTAATGAGAATACTCAAATATATCAGGTAGAAATGATCTTGATCTAACACCAAATTCTTGTTACCAATTTAAAAGGAAATGTGTAGCAGCTAGAGGGGAGAATTAACAATCAGATCTTGGGAGTTAAAGGGTTAAAACATTTCAGTATGATGAGACAGTTTGTGTTGTAAGCAGATCACATACAGTCAGCAAAGACCATGGCACATAAAGCATTAATATTCATGGACATCCTTACTATCTGTCCTCTTTTGGCCATTGGTCCTGTCCCTTTTTTAATGTCTTCAAACACAGTTCCTCCTGGTAGCGTTTTCCTCTTTGCCTGCTTATAATACAATACAAGATCTCCTTGTTACACTTTTTCCTTGCATGTTAAGTATGAGAACTATCGTATCATCCATATTTAGCAGAAAAAAATTCCTTACATATTATACACTTAATGTATGGTCCTGAGGGAAACTAGTTAGTTTTGTTTTCCCAACAGTCCTGACATTTCCCAAAACAAAGTCAGGGGAAACATCAGGAATCAAGGGAAAACAAAACTAACTAGTTTCCTTTGGGACCATACATTAAGTGCTTTGTTATATATTTAAACTTTCCCTTAAAACTTTCCCGTACTGTTGTATTTGGTGCACAGGCTACAACTGTGCAATTGTATCCCAGTTGGGATACATTTGAATTTGATCAGGGGCACATGACCAAGAATCAACCAATCTCAGTGCTTGTTCTGTTGAGTGCAAGTCTGGGTATGTAACAATGATTATTAAACCTATGTCAACATCAATAATAAACTGAACACACAATGCCAAACATGACTAAAATCCTTTCTTTACTTTCTTAAGCTCATAAATTCTTATGAATTACCAATTTCATTACTTATTATATATTCAGATATATTTTCCAAAACACAAGTGCTGACAATTTGTATTCATGATTACCTCCAAAACATGAAAAACAAAAGTTTGCAGCCTTGCATGTTTACTTTGACCTGCCATGACCCTGTGAGTTTACTATAATGAAAAAACAGCTTCTCAAAATATTTCCCATAACATAAATCAATAGACACTTACCAAGGTGGTTTGTGGTTGACCACTCTGTTTCCCAGGACTTGGTTGTGTCTCCTTTCCCCTTTTTATTTGTGTTACTTGTTTAACTTGAGTGTAACTGTTTTTTGTAAGCAAGTTACTACCTAATGAAGTCTGCTCACTGCTATTTTCTTGAGTTTTTGACTTTTCTGTCTTGCCATCACTGTTTGGTGAGTTTAATTGAGATTTTTTTCCTTTCTTCTTCAGTTTTTTAGCTGGTTTAAGTCCATTTTCAACTGTCTGATTTTCTGTTTCAACCACTTTCCTCTTTTTCTTGTTTCCTTCTTTCTTCCTGAGTTCAATTTCAGATTTAGTATTTTTTTGCCCTCCATTACTGCCTTCATTTTCACCATGCATACTATAATTTGACAAAGTTACTTCAGTTTGTTCAACATCCATTAGAGATATAATATTGTTTTCATCCAAATTCTCAGCCTGTTTTTTCTTCTTCCTTTTCTTACTTGGTTTTCTCCTCTTTGGATTATCCTTTGATGGATCCCAGTCCAAATCTGCACTCTCTTCATCCTCATCATCATCATCACTGCTGATCAAATCTCCACTTTGAAATAAGTCTCCAAGAGTCACTTCCTCACTGGATGATTCATCATCATCCTCAGCTGAATCAGAGTTGCTTGCAGATTTTTCACTTCCTGCCGATACTTCCTCATCTGATTCTTCAAATTCCACAGCATTAGGTTCATCCACTAAATAACCTGTCCATCAAGTATAACAATTTAATGGAAAACTTGTTGCATGTTGAGATCTTTTATACTTGAGTTAACATTTGGGCTACCTTCTTGTCCACAGGTTCCAGGTTGCATTGGAATTTGGAATGTTGGTTTTTGTGGAGGGAGGTAACCTGAAGTAACCCAAGAAACCCTTTGGAGCTAGGACAAGAACCACCCACAAACTCAACCCACATATGACACCAGGTTTGGGAATCAAACATAAGCCACTACAGTAGGAGGCAAGCACTCTCATTGCTGAACCATCCCTGCTCCCTTGACAGAAAATACAAGCATATGCTTGCTTCATCTAAATATGAACCAGAAACTCAAAATGTATAACCAAGAGCATGGTACGATAAATTTCTAATCCACCTGAAGCCAGCAAAATCTAAAGCAAGAAGTCTCACACTTCTATCTACATTTGGCATTTTAAGATCATAGCTGCCTTTTTATCAGTCTCCTGATCTTAATCTCATAAGAAAAAAATTAAAAAATTTCAAATTATGCCACTATGATGGTGATCAAAAATAAGAATTCAAAATAAAACAAACCTGTTAAATGTACATCCCCGGGGCCTTCTGTAAAGAAAGTTATCTCTTCTCCTTCTGTAAAACAATAGTCTAAAGGCTGTTGTGGAATTTTGCCAGGCTGCAGTGTGCACAATGCAAACTGAGCTTTATCCACTTCAACCATTATTGTCACTGGCACTGATGAACAGTTCTGAAAGCCCAGAGCAGCCATTGATAAGTGGAATGACTTTTCCACTGTCTGGGTGTAACGTTTCCCAGAATCAAGAGTGACCCCTGGAAATAAAATAGGAATGGAACTATTAACTGTTTTATGGACAGGTGCATGGTGTGCTCTAAGGAATGAAACATAAATTTCTCTGTCTAATGGGAAGGTTGTGGTACCACAGCCAACCAACTATTGATGTAATGCAACTTGAATAACTGTACTTTGATCAAATCTGTTTAACTTCTAAGATTCAACTAGTAATTCCCCTCCTGAGCCCCTTACATTTCCTTGTAAATTTGGTTTTATATCAAGATAAACCTTCTAACTGATGGGTTTGTCTTTTTTCATAACCTCTTTGCAAGATAACAGACTGGAGTCGCAAGGTGAAGTTAGATTCAACTCACTCCTACAAGTTGAAGGTTTCAGAGCTAAGTACCCTTGATATCTGAACAGAGAGCCTTCAGGTATTCAATGATCCTTCCAAGAGCCCAGCTTTGGAAATCTTGTTAACTAAACCGTATCTAATAAAAAGCGTGCTAGACTTCACCTTGGGTAGTTTGTACATGTTTTCTTCTGCTCACAAATTAATGTTCCACGCGTTAAAATATCACATGCCATGGCCGTTCTAAAATGCCAGTTGAGCAATAAGGAAGCAGCATTTGCCTTAAATATACTCAATAGTCATAAAACTCTTTATAGATGCTTTATAAAAATTTATAACTATTGTATAATAAACGTGGATTTTTAAAAGAATATTGTGTTTGTATTTCATCAAAATCTATCTCACTCACTCACTCTCACTCACTCAAAATTTATCTCACTCCTGCACGAAACTATGGCTGTTAGAAAAATTGCACTTCAGTGGAGTCATTTCTCCACTTTTAAGTTTTGATTACATAGCAAAGGAACTATAGAAAGTAATGAAATAATCTACTCACCCCAAAACATCGCGAACTGTAAGACAGGGCCAAAGAAACCACCAAGAGTTTTCACGACTTACGATTAAATATCCGACGCCATTTTGAATTTGACGAATGCGCCTGCGTAATGAAGAAGTCTTATCGAAAAGAACTCTGGGTATATGTCCTCTTTCAGCCTTCCTCTTCGAAGGTGAGATTCGTTCCGATGTGTGGTTGAAATCTCAAATTATCTCCCCAATCCTCTTTTCTATTTTCGATTAGACTTCTTATTTCCATACTTTCGATATCAGAGCCTACTTCTACTTAATAAGATAAATGAAATATGACTGGAAATAAAAAAAATCGCGTTGATAGTTAATCCTACCTCAAAGCTGTTACCTTACAATAAATTAGTTGCTAACTTTGGGAAACATCTCTAAATATTCCCGCATTTTTTGCAGATTCTTCTGTTTTATCTTGGGGATTATGTAATATTCAATTGAAAGCCTAGCAGCTTTGTACATAGTTCCCCTTTGATTTCCCTGCAGGATAGACAAAAATGAAAACCATAATATCGATGCACGATGTGTTTTTCAGGTAAAGGTTACTCAAGATGACTCGTTACGCTTCTGATCCTGAGAATCCAACCAAGTCTTGTAAAGCACGAGGTTCTAACCTCCGTGTGCACTTCAAGAACACACACGAGACGGCTGTGGCCATCAAGGGCATGCACATACGTAAGGCAAACAGATATCTCAAAGATGTTATTGCCAAAAAGCAGATCATTCCCTTCCGAAGATTCAATGGTGGCGTGGGACGTAAAGCTCAGGTATGTATGACATGTCACCCATAATACTGGAATACTTACCATTCGCATGTACCATGTGATTTAAACTTTCTTGGACAAACATATCATGGTATAACTGCTTGGTATACTGAAGAACTTAAAGTCTACTATTCTTGTAACACTCTCATTAGAAGCTTCCACTCAACCCCTAAGCTTACTGTGGTCTCTTACTATGCTTACTATGGCTTATTATGGCCTTGGTTGTGATGTTTCATCCAATATGTGGTTGATAGATGAGCTCTATACTTGCTGATAGCCAATTAGTTATCAAAAAATGGCTGGCCCATGCTTACTCATTGATTGGTTAACGATCAACTGTCAGCTAATGTCTTGATGTTCTGATATATCAATCTACTATTGGTAGAAGTAATAACTGACTTATCAACCAAGGAAATCCATATCATGCATGATCCTTTCTATTGGCCTTGTCTTATGTAAATGAACAGTTGGATAATGGCTCTTTAAGAAGTGGTGACTTTTTGTGATATACTAGTGTATTATACATACTGACTATTTATAAGGAACTTATACCAGAGGGGCTGCTGCTCAATGTCCCAAGTTTCAGTTTAGAACTGCTTTATGAAAAGGAAACTGACATCTCGGACTACATAAGCCCAGATCACTGGACTGTCTTCAAGCCTTAGGCTCCATGAATTGATTAGAGTGTAACCTCTCCTCACAATTTGTGAACTGGTATTGGGAATAGAAAAAACTTATCAGCAAGGGATTGTCTAATTTACATGGAAATGTATGCTAGTAGTGATGGAGAATTTCTAACTAGATCTAAGGAGAGGTAGTGACTGAGAAACTCAATGTGAATTAATTATGTACATTTTCAGGCCAAGAACTTGAAGTCTCCAGGATCCCAGGGCCGGTGGCCAAAGAAGAGTGCAGAGATCCTGCTTCAGCTCCTTAAAAATGCTGAGAGCAATGCTGAGTTTAAAGTGAGTTTTTGGTTATTTGATGCCTCGCTGTGAAATAAGAAAATGTGAAGTTTTTTAGATGTTTCTTTGTCAAAGGCATGTTCCTGTTGTTGGTGAACAATCACCAGCTGATTATATAAAATCACATTGGAAAAATTAAAAATTTTTACATTTCTAGAGGGCTGGCTTTTGCAAAAACCATCAACAAGATGTTTGAGTTATTAATCAGGAATTCTGGTTGCCTAACCCAATTTTCAGTGGCATTAGTGACCAGTTAATGGAAATTTTTAGTCCTGCATCTCTATAATTAAGTGATTCAACTTTAATAAGTAATCAGTATAATAATCTCCTTTAATTGACCTCCATGTTTGTTTTTGTATCAAGGGACTGGATGTAGACTCGTTGGTGGTTGAGCACATACAAGTCAATGCTGCTCCCAAGATGAGGAGGAGAACCTACAGAGCCCATGGACGTATCAATCGTAAGTCAAAGTTGTTTCGTATCCAGTTTTAACCTTTAACTCCCATAAGTGGCCAAGACAGAATTTCTCCTAATGATATCAATACACGATCAAGCAGACAAGTGATGGAAGCAAGGAAGAATATCATTTGGACGGTTATTAGTTGATCCAATACCAAATTCTCAAAACTAATATCACAAGAACTGTATGGCAGACAGTAAGTAGAATTACTAATGAGATCTTGGGAGTTAAAGGGTGAAAGCCTAGGAGTTTGTGGTTTGTTCTTTTTTTTTTTTTTTTCTGTACAAACCACTCACTGAGTAAATAACATATATGTATCCCATTTGATTGGAGTAGTAACACTTTTTCCTTTGGAAATAACACCTTCACTCCTAAGATCTCATGATTGATTCTCCTTACTACATGCCATACATTTATTATGATGCTGGTTTTAGAGAATTTGTAGCCTCATTACAAGTGCTTCAGTGCAATTTTTTCTTTGCCCACTGGAAAGTATGAGGCCTTGAGCAATGCAAGCTGGTGAAAGGTCTGCAAGGGGTCTGGGACTGATAATGATTATTAGTGCCAGACTCCTGGGGCTTGTTTCTCCAAATTGCGGGTAACTTAATGAAGCTGTATTTTAAAATCAAAATCTTAAGAATGGAGAAGCCAGTTCTGGCACCCTTAACAGTCCATCGTGTTTTTCTAGCTGATATTTTTATTGAATAATTTTTAAAACTTTTGACACTCCTGTCTTGAATAAAAACAGATCAGCTCTACAGGCCCTACAAAATTACTAAGACATTCAAGAAACTGGCCCTTGGTAAACTTCTCTTCAACTGGTCTTAGCAGAGAAATGCACGTTTCTGCAGCACTGAAAACAAGGGACTGCTAGTTTGGTATTGGATCAACTAAAAACCCACCATTATTTTGTATTTCTTTATTCTCATTGCTTGTCTGCTTGATACGTATAGATATTGTAAGGAGTAATTCTGCCTTGGTCATTCATGGAAGTTCAAGGAAGATGCTATGGTAGTAACTAGCTTTTAAGGCCTAAACTAACTCAACCTTGTGTTTTGCAGCCTACATGAGCTCCCCATGCCACATAGAGATGATCCTTGCTGAACGTGAGCAAGTTGTTCCTCGTGGCGAGGATGAGGTAGAGGTAAAGAAGGTATCCAAGAAGAAGATGGCACGAGAAAAGATGAAATCCAGGGAGTAAAGCCCTATTTTGAGAGCTGTAAAATAAAATTTCAATTCGGAAAACGTGTTCTTGATGTTTCTTTCTGGTTGGTCGTTCATTCATTGAGAAGATAGATTAGAATCCTTTCGTCTCTTGTTTTGACTTTGCCAGGGCCTAAGTCTTGAGGCTCATATCTGTTTCACAGAACCAGCTGCTCTTTGGAACAGGAGGTGGCGAAAGGCAACAGTAAATGACATTTTACCTCAGACAACTAAGCTTCTGTCGGATTCTCTTTCCTAGACTACCTATCAGTTTAAATTATTTTTAATTTTGTTTTGGGTATGTTCACCCACTTCCTAAATCACTTAGGCCGTTAAATTGGCAGCGTCACAGTTTGGTTCGACTAAGTCTTAAATTGGCAGGTTACGTTGGTTTTATCAACTGAGTTTATACTGTTTATTGGTCAGGAAAGAACTTATAAAGGTTACGTTTCGGCCGTTAGGCGTCATTTCGCTCTGACGAAGGGCTAGCGCTCGAGACGTCAGCTTAGAAACTCTCTATGATTATCGACTCAGTTGACAAAGGCAAATGATCTTGTGGTACCCTAACCAACGTAGCACCAAAGTTTTGTTTAGAAACCTGCCCATTAATTGGTCAGTTTAATTTTGTAATTTCGTCAATACCGGTCTAGGTTAGTTAGCTAAGGGCTAAGCTCAATTTTTTGTTGGTCCGCATACGTTTTCGTGACCCGAGGCGTTGGTAAAGACATATTCAACACGGTCTCAAGGTTCCGTCATGGTTAACATATCATGCGTGACGGGCGCTCGACTTGGCGCGAGTGCAGCACGCGCGAGGGAAAGACGGAGGTTATGTGTCTACTGACTCGCGCGTTTCTTTTCTTGCTACTACCGTTCCTATTTAGTTCGACACAGAGAGAGTAGGCCGCGTCATGAAGCTACACAATAGGGTGTAATCGGACTCCTTTTCATTTTGAAATCAATTGTTTTACGAAAAAAAGTACTTTAAATTAGTTTGAAAGTTCAAACGTGATCTCTAAACTTGTGTGTCTCACGAGAGGCTAAACTTGACCCAGACGACAGTACCCGACAGAGAGCCTCTTCAGAGGGGTCCATCATATGCTCCCCTGCCCCAGTAGGGTGCAGATTTTTGCATGATTTAATCAAGTGAAACGAACGTATCATTTTGCGATATCTGCTTTAGAAAAATTATTTCTTAAGGTTGACCGCTCGCATTGCTTGGAATTACAATGTTTTATCCTTTAAACAGAAAACCGAAACGTGCCAAACAAAACAGAAATACATATTCACGGGGGAGGAGTGCTTTATATGCATGACGTCATGACGATGTGATTCAAATGTGGAAACTTATAAAAGACGGTACAAATAGAAACGAAGGAAGTTCATAGAAACGTTTAATCCTTACAGCTATTGAGAAAAAATTTCACCTTAAAGTATGCTTTTCATCGGGAAATTTATAGTGTGAATTTAAAAGATGAAAAGTTTGGTGTGACCTAGATTTGTGGCAGACGAGCTCAAACTTGGCTACTGTGATTCGGTTGCGAAGACGGGAAAAATGGGAGGAATGTTCACCGCAGGAAAACAAGAAAGACAATTTTACTAGTGTTTTGACCGTGAATACCATGACTGAAGGTAAGGTTTCTTCTTCAGATGCTTTTTCTCCGCGATCAAAGAAGGCTTCCGCGGCCGAAGATACGCTTCAAAACGGAGACATGGATGGAGCAGGCGACATTAGAACGTTCGAATTTGATGAGTGCTCGGGAGATTTTGGAGTCGTCCTTGAAAATAAAGATCCTTGCAGCCCAAGCCGTGCAAGAACTGCTTTGGGAAATATACGAATCGCTGATTTATTGCCGGATAGTAGAGCAAAACGGGATGGAATGTTGGAAGTTGGAGATAGAGTAATGGAAATAAATGGACGCGATCTATCTAAAGCAAGCCTGGAGCGAGCAAGGTAAAACTCGTAATGTTCATCAAAGTTTATAAAAAACCGCAACAGGTACTTTTTTCATGTAAGGAAGCGTAAATGAATTAACGCCGTCATAGTCAGGCTTGTTTACAAAGCTGTATTCAAAAGTTTGTATCATCTATAACCATTTCTCCCTTGGGTGTACTATTAGAATCTGAAATCAGCGATTTAGGGCCATTGCGCTTTATCAGAATGCAATCTTGCGAATTGTCCGACATTAAATCATTTATTCACTGAACTTAAACGCCAGAATATCAGTACCAATGGTGGTGTAGAGGATGATTGTCTGTTGTTTTGAAATAGGGATCGTTTTAGCGCCATTTATTTGTGTTGTATTGGCTTGCATTGTGTGACCTCTTTGTTTACGTTTTTTATCGCAAACCGAGAAAGGTGTTTCTGTACTTAGCATACTTTTCTTGGCATTTGCGTTCAACGCGTGATAAGAACTAGACTACAAAGAAGGCCATTAATTAATAATTTCTTTTCTCCTTTCAAATTCAGCCTTTAAACAGTAATTTCCAAAAGAGAAATCACTGAAATAGTGTCGCTAAAATTAGAAAAGATGATTTTGTTGTGTATTTCATTTGCTATTCACAAACAATATTTTTAAACGTCTCGGTTTTGAGATAAGCTGATATTTGAATTATAAACGCGTATTTAATATTAATTTGAGTGATTTGTTTCAGGTGGTACTTAGGAAGTGCATTGAGGAGTGGAAAATTAAAAATGAAAGTTCTCCGTGGTCCTGCTGGGAGAAACATTACACCTGTAAAGAATGGTGTTGTTCCAAGACTTGAAAACATTTCTGAGAGTTCTGGATCTGTAAGTTAAATGCAACAAATTTTTATTTTGACTTACTCAAGTTTGACCCTACCATCAACAAGGCAGAAGAGTAATTTTGTTCTATTACTGTTATAAACGTTTGTTTTAAAAAAAAAATTATCTAAAGATTGATTTGAGTTTGAAATACAAAAGTCAACTTCAATAGGATTTTAATTCCTTCTTTTCTACTGTGAAATTTTTAAAATTCTTTTGCAGATCAAGAGCAGAAAAATAATTTACCATTTATCACCTGCAATTAACAGATTGGTGAAAGTGCTTGATCTTAGATATTCAAAACAGAGAATTTTAAATATTTTAATCAGTCAATTTTGAGATGTGTTCTTCCTTGTAGCTTTATACGATTCCTAACTTTAGATTTGATAAAAGTAATAACTGTTGAACAGGTAGTCTGATTGTGCTTGTGGAAGAGGTGCTGAGAGGGATTGTTGTCAGCAATAGTGACTGATGTTTTGACCTTATCATCTGCTATAATAGAGGCCTTTTCTTGTTTACACTCACCTGGACAAGTAGACTACACCATCAACTGTTACCCCTGGGTCTAGAACATTTATTCGGAAAGTGCTAGCCTCAAACGTGTACTGTTAGTAATAAGTGTCCCTATGTTATTGCTTACCCTGACTGAAAGCAGGAATTAATGTAACCTGTAACAGACTAGTGTCTCTTCAAGGGGTAATTTTTTTTAGATATAGTCATACTTATGTCAAGAAAAATGAGATATTGGCTCATTAAGGGAGAATGTGGATATTACAGGCCAGTGAAGCTCAGTACTATATACAGAATTTAACTTTCACTCATTATAACTTGTTACTACACTCACTTTACAATTGGTGCACATGCAGGAAAATAATTGATATTCTGAGCAATAACAATATTAGTAAATTAAACAACATCCTGTCATTAATAACTTATTGCACCAAATAATTTATGAAGTTAAAGCAAAGACATATTTTGCTGCCTAAAGTATGGTATACACTGTATGCAGATATTTAAAGACTTCAATAAAATTACTGAAAAATTGGGTACATCCACAAACCTAAAACTATTTCATATTTCCTTTATCATGTCTGAAAGTGATATGAAATTGTTATGTAAAACAACAAACGTTTGTATTTTAGATAATTTATTATATTGTTTTCATGCCATGCATTTTTTGACAATTCTGTAAGAGTGTTGTATACTTGATATTTTATTGCAGAAAAATAGAGTAAAGAAGATACATATTTTAAAGGATAGCCGCGGACTTGGAGTACAAATATTGATGAAACTCAACCATGAAACAAGAGAGAAGGGTGTCTTTGTGTCTGATGTGAGCCCTGGTGGAGCTGCAGCAAGGTACAGTATTTCACTTGTATTGATTAATGTAACTGTCAGTAATGGTTTACAGTTTAAACCAAGTGTGGCATGAGATTCCAAAAGTTAATTGAATTTTTAAACTTTTATAGTAATTCAAATTTTACATTCATTTGTGCATGATTTTTAGGTTTGACACCAAGAGAGTACAATTTTTCTATAATTTATCAGATTAACAAAAAAATCAACCTTTTTTTACAGAGAAACCTTCAATTGACATGTTAATATCAAAATTAAGTATGGTAACTGTTAGTTGAGCTTGTTTTGGAAAATGATGGGGTAAATTTACCATCCAGTAATTAAAGATTTACAGGAATTCAGAGTTTCAAATTTGATTTTAGCAACTTCATTTTTCAAAGAATTGATTGCAAAGTATTTAAACCTGACCTTGACCTAGTTCAAGCACAAAGTTAAGACGTCATTGTTTCATGATGATGTACTCAATATTTTTATATTAATCAGAAAATACTTAGTTGCATGTAAATCAGTGTTATGTAGTATAAATAAACAGTCTTGGATTCTTGCAGATGCAATATTTCAAACTTCGAATCAAGAAAACAAACCAGTGACAGCCAAGACAAAAAACTAAATAGACTAAGAACTAAATATCTAAAAACTTAATGTCTAAAAACCAAATTCAATATTGCATGCGCTTACAACCCAATAATTTAGGTAAGAATGGAGGTCAGATTTAAAGCAGTTTAACCCTAAAAAATTAACCCTCTGATATTTATCATTTGTATTATATTTCTTCCCATAAATGTAAATTTAAGTAAACAACAGAGGTAGAAGTTGAGATTTACACATTGCATTACATACAAATGATAACTACCCGAGCTGCATTTGAGTCATACAAATAGTTCAAATTATATATTATTGTAAAGTAAGGAAAATAGATCCCTTGTTTCATAGATGTATATATGTAGTTTGTATTTTCCTTTTTTCTTTTTTTCAAGATGAACTATTATCATTCTTAAATAGGTCTGGATAGAAGCAGATATGTAATGACTTTAAGAAAATTAACGACACTTTTAAGATAACAAAAAACATATTTCAACAGTCCTTCTGTCATCTTCAGTTTGGAATGATACAAAGTACAAATTAAGTTAAATTTAAAGTGTGTAACAAAATGCTGATTGGACAAAACAAACAACAGAAACAGAACAATATGTGCATTACAAGGAAAGTTTTAAGTTAACATGATAAAGTTGGTGAACTGAACGGGAGAAATCTGCTCTTAATCACCAAATTTTAATCTTTAAAGTGTCATCAATTTTCTTAAAGTCAGTCTTAATAGAGAAAAACAAAAATCAACCTAGTTTTAAATAATTCCAAGAGGAATTGTTGTTTTAATCCACAACATTACTCTGAGTAAATGATCAACTTTTATGATATTACTAATAAAGAAAGTTTAATTTTAACTGAAAATCGATTTCTTTGTATATAGGGATGGTCGCCTTAAAGAGGGTGATGAGCTGTTATGGATCAATGGCCACAGCTTAATAGGAGTAACACAACAGGAGGCTGTTGACTTACTAAGAGCATCACCAAAGCTGATTCAACTAGTCATTTCAACTCAGGTAACAAACAATATTCTCAGGAAAAGTTCCCTGGCAGAGAGACTCTGTATTAAGTATGATGTAATCTGAATACTGCAAACCATTATCACAAGTGCTAAAGTTTTATTTCTGTTTTCTCAAAGGTAAGGGGGTCTACTTTGGAGAAGAAGGCAATGGCGTCAAGATTGAAAAAAAGTTCTTTGGATAATGTAACAGATAGAGCTGGAATGCAGGGTTCAAAAAGCCTTCCTCAAGCAAAATCTGCAGAAAGTTTAGTGCAGAAAGGAAGAAAAATGTCCTCTGATCACATGGGAAAGAAATTCAAGGAAGCAGATAAAAAGTTTGAAAAAGGGACCACAAAGTCACAAGATAAAGTTTTGCAACAATCAATGGAAAGTAGTCCTTCAAAAATAGTAGAAAATTTAAATCCACAGAAAGATAATCAAATTGGAGAAACTGACTTGCAGGATAAGTCACATAATGAAGGAAATCATGCTCTGTTAAATGGAAATGAACAAGAGCTGATTAATGGCAGACACTGGTCTTCCTCATCTGATGGTTCTAATGGACAAGGAAAGTCAGACACAAAGGATGTCTTACTTTCAAAAGGAGAAGAAAGCTTAGAAAGTGAGCCAGTTACTTTAGAGGATAAACCACTCTCCAAGGGGTCTTCAACAAAATCTTTATTAGGAAAGCTACCATCTCTATCCCCTCCAATTATAGATGCCTCAAAAAAGAGAAATTCACAAAACCTTTTCTTGAATAATTCACCTTCTAAAGAAAAACCAACAAAAAGCGGAATGCGCCTAGAACCTGGTCAAATTTCACCTTCCCTGCCAAGACCTCAGTCTCCAGGAGGTATGGGAATTGCTTTCTCTGCACGATATCTGGGGGATCCCCCTGCTAATGTAATGACTAAAGCTATGCCCACACCCCAAAATTTTGTGGGTAGTAATGATCGGGACTCGCCCCAAGCAAAGAAAAAGGGGAGTAATGAGATCTCACCAAGAAGAACCAGTAAAACCATGAAAGAGGAAGTTGTTACCATTGTTCTGGTAAAGGGAATGAATGGAAAAGGTCTTGGGTTCACTATTGTTGGAGGAAAAGGCTCACCTCATGGTGATATGGCTGTGCATGTACGGAATATTCTCCCTGGTGGAGCAGCAGAAGCTGATGGAAGGATGAGAAAAGGTAACTTGTTATTCATTCTCGAAGAGGAATTTTTAGAAAATTGGATTTTAAAGTAATTTTCAAATTCTCACCCCAACAACTTTGGAAGGTTATTCAAATACTGTTACAGTATAATTTTGTTTTTTATTTCACCCTTTAACTCCCATGAGTGACCAAGACAGAATTTCTCCTTACAATATCAATACAATATCAACCAGATAAGTGATGAGAATAAAGAAAATATATCAATTTGGAGATAATTAGTTGATCCAATACTAAATTCTCCAAACTAAAAATTATAAGAATTGTTTTGCTGACAGTAAGGAAAATTACAAATTTGATCTGGGAGTTAAAGGGTTCAATTAATAATCTGCCTACCAAATTAATCTTTTTTGTTTATTGCTATCAAATCAAAGGTGATGAGGTGTTATCAGTCAATGAAACATCTTTTGAAGGGTTCACTCATCAACAAGCCCTGGACACCTTTAAGGTAAAGAATAAAATAGAGTTTAAATCTTTCAGAGGTCAAAACAGGCAAGTTTTGACCCTTTCACTCCTAGAGGTGATCAAAACAGAATTCTTTCGATATCACTACATTTTCAAGCAGAAAGGTGACCAAACAAAGAAAAACTATCAACTAGTGGATACTGTTTGATTTGATACCAGATTTTTTTAGCTAAGGTTTTGAGAAATGTTTTCTCAACAGTGTGGAAATTGAGATTGAGCCCTTTGGAGTGAATAGCTTAAGAGGTTACTCTCAAATGCTTGAACTCATCTGTGATTATTTTGGGTTGTATAACCAGTGTAAGTTGATAGAATTCTCAGAATACAGGAGAGATTTGATAAAAAATTAAAAGATTATAACATGATTACTTAATTTGTCCCATACCCAGTAATTATAGCAACATAAAAAGTAGATTTAAGCTAGTTCATCACGTTGTGTTAATGAAGGTAACTACAAATAACAAAATGATATTTTTTTCTGTTAATCAATAGCTTAAAAGTTGATATTATATCGTTCTGTTTGAGAGAGATGATTTATCTGACTTTAGGAAAAGTTGAGATAATTTTTTGTTAATTCTAGCTGACAAAATACTACCTTTTTGTCTATTTAAAGACAAATCAAGAATTATTTTTGCTAACACTCACTAGAATTGTTTCTGATAAATGTTTAAACTTCAAACATTGTTATGAGTTTCTGAAGATTACTTTTATTATTGAATTGAATTCACTAAATTAAGTGTTTATCAAATATTTCACTTATTTAAAAATGTTAGGCCAAGTTTTTTATTTTCCAAATTTATCAGTCCAAAGTTGACATGATATTGGAAAAAATAAATTTAAGCTATCTTTTCTTCATAGCCAAAAGTTAGTTTGAAAATCAGCAAGAAGCAACTTTATTTTACTACAATTGGAAAACTTTATATTGATGAAAAGTAACCTGATCATCCCCCCAAAAAGTACTGATTTGTTCAAATTCTCTGATCACTGAATCCAAGTTAATCATTTTCACACGTAATATAAACTCAAGTAAGTATTGCTTACTCAAAAATTTGATATGATATATCTTCTTATGTTTGGGGATAAATTTACATGAAAATTGCTGGCTATTGTTCACAATTCCAACAAAATAAAGTCATTTGTTTGTTCCTGGAGAAAAATAAATTCTCCATGGCTTAATTGAATGCATTACTACAATGGGTAATGTGTGAAATTGTCTCTTTAATTAAAATAGAAAGTTAAAAAAATAACTGTGAAAATCTGGGGATTTGAGCACAGCTAAAATATTTGACAAATCACTTATTCTTTATGTTCAATGACACAAGATATCTTTCTGACTGTGGGCTTTCAAATGCTTCTATTTATGATTAAATATTAAACAGTACAATGTTCACCTGCCCCTGGGTTATTGATCAAGTGCTTTATCAAAGCAAACAAAAGAATATTGCTAACACAGATTGAACACAGAGGAAAACTTTATCAATTCATTCAGAGTCACAGTTTAAAATCCTCATTGTTGAGAATTTGTTTCAAAAATATACCATTTTTGGCAACTTTGTTCTGACTTTCAATTAGCAGTTCAAGTTCAAATTGTTGGAGAATAAAATAGTTCCTATTTTAAGCTTCTCAATCTGTTGTGCTATCCATTACTAAAGTTTACTCACCAGGTGAAAGTTATACTGACAATACTCTCTGTAGCAGTAAATAGTATCCTTGGTTTGTAGAATCTTCGCCGAGGAATTGTAACTTTGAAAGTGCGGAGAAACAGTCCTGGAGCTCCAAGTGTATCAACATTTACAACACCCAGAAATTCACCAGGAAGATCTCGTCGAAACAGCAGAGATGTGACAGCAGAGTCAACCAGCTCCAGCAATTCATCATCTCCAACAATGTTTCGAAAGCTGCGTCAAAAACGAAGCCAGAAAGACAAGATCAATGAAATTGTTCTTTATAAAGGTGTGTATTAATTTTGTTTTTGTCTGCATATCCTTTAGTACTTGTGAATTTACAGTTTTGTTGAAGATAACTTTTGATTTGTGATCCAAGCTTCCACAAAATAATTGTGTTATTGTGTTTTAATTCCTCAACACTTTCAACAAGAATAACTTATTCTTTAGACCCTTAATTATTATTTTAAAAAACATCTATAAATTAGTTCCAAAATTATACACATTTAAGTTTCATTCCATGGTTGATAATTTCTCTGAAGGATATTAGTCTAAATGCTCTGTGAGAGATTTAAATTTAGTAATTATAGGTTAGCTGCAGATTGTTTGTTGTATCAGAAATAATCATTGAAATGATTATGAAAGAACAAAATTTTATGTCCAATTCTAAAATTTTTGACTGATAATTGGTTCATAAATATTTTGTTGGAAAAATATTCTGTTAAAGGGGTAATTGATAGATATATTTTTCTCAGTTTATGGTAATTATATTATTCAAGAGCAAGGTCAAACTTCACAGGGCATTATCTAAGCATGTAAGACAATGATTTATTATGAGCACACACAAAAAAATTGTCACTTTTGAATTCACCTCACTAGAGATTATCATCGTTACCCATCACTAGGCTTGTTTTCTTGGTCTGTACTTTGAGTTACAGAGCAAGTGTTCCCACTTGGATTTATGGCCCAAGCCCGATGCACATGGGTTATAAATCAGGAAGAAAAAGACAAATTTCTGTACTTTACAGTATTTCTGAATATAGAGGGCTTTACAGTTAAATGCAGCCCACTAAATTGACCAATCATAATGCACATACAAACTGAAAGATACACTTAGAATTATATTATTAGGCAATCAAGACTAAAGAATTCTCTGAATAAAGTTTGATTCAGATGTAGAGGACATTCCCCTGTATTTCATTTTTGTTCATGAAGTAAACTTGTTCTGCCCTACAATTATCAGCAGAACATAGGCCATACTACTTTGAAGTAGCACCCAATAATAATGAGGCATGTAATGCCCTTAGAACCAAATTCATTTATTTGTTCAGAGGCTTGTGAATCAGTTGATCTTATTTGGGCTTACAGAACCTGGAAGCAGTTTGGGAATTGGTCTGGGAGAACAACATCCATCGACTCAGATACCTGGAATCTTTGTTCAATGCATTATTCAAGGAACACCAGCAGATAATGATGGGAGATTGAGGTGAATTGTCTATTTGTTTTAACTGAACCCTCCATTGACGTCAGCAGAAGGTCAGCTACTTAAATCAGGCAAAACAATAAAATATTTGTCTTGATCTGCGACAAATCTCAACCTTTTGCTGGTTACTGTTTTTTTTTCCTATGGCTGGCTGAAAATAACTTTGGAAAAAACTGTAACATAACACCTTAATTGGGTATTTCCTGATGGTGTTAACTTATAATTACAGGAAGTTTTAGTGCTCACAATTTGAAGTTTCCTCAATTCTTTTTTATTTTTATTTACAGAAAAGGTGATCAACTCCTTGAAGTTAACGACAAGAAACTAGAAGGACTGTCAGTTGAAAATATATACAACATTCTGGATAAAACCCCTCCAGGAAAAGTATATTTTAAAGTTGTGCAGAACAATGCATCTGACAAGTTACCTCTACAACTTAACGATGAACTCACAAAGCTTCAAAGTGAGCGTCAGTTCCTGGATAAAAAGATGTCAGGGAAATCAAAGAGTTCAGGAACTGCGTCAACACTCTCTGGTGCATCCGAAAGCTCTGAGTCTTGTGGTGAGTGGTTTGAACCCTTTCACACCTAGAGTGACCAGCATCATATTTCTCCTCATAATATCACCCCTGAATCAAACATTAAGGTCAGGAGAATAAAGGAAATGATCATCAACTAAGCAGCTTTTGCCTGTAAAGCTTGTTCACCTTGTTAGGACCCTAGGAAATGTATAGAGAACTGTATGGAGAATTTGCATACTAATGTTCTAGGGTGTGGAGGCTTTAATCAGTGGATGGTTTATTATTAGGCAATTTAAGCCCTGATCAACTGTTAGCTACAGATGTATAATAGTGCACTTTGCATTTGAGTGTTGGAGAACCAAAGCCAGGGTAATCACAACTCAGAAAGAACGAAAATACACAAGGAGGCAGTGCAAACTCAAGGTGAAAACAAGTAAACTGCTGAAGGACAACAATACCTAAAATACTGTGATCAAACCTCTGTAGAATGTCTGCTTATAAAGGTTATCCACGTTTCTGAACATTAGAGTTACTGTTAAGTCTTGCCAATAATCATAGATGTGCATGAGGCATGCATCAGAAAATGGTACTCCTTTTGGATGAGAACATTTGTAACTGATGGTCCTGCACATGTTTTTCATGTCCTGCTTATCTGTAGGTTATTCCCTTAATTTACTTTTTCTTTGCGTTTCATTTGTTTTTTACATCTCAGGCAATTTGGCAAGTCTTTCCTCATCTTGTGATCTCCTCATTCCACACTCTGTCGAACAAAACAAGAAAAAGAAGGTAAATGTTTAATGAATGGTGATTGTCTCTCTGAACCCTTATTATTGTCACTAATTAGTAAATTATGACGTCTGTCTTATAAGTTATTGTTTCTCTTTACAGGGACCAAAATACTTTACAATATAGTACTATACAAAGCCTGAAAGGAAACATGAACATTTAGTATTGAAACTTAGTTTTCCAGTTTAATATTTCTGTTCCATTTTCCTATCAGTCTCAAACAGTTCAAGAGTCAGACGACGATGTTTTCACTCATGAACCTGGTAAGACTTATTTTGAAGGCACCTGAAGTATTCATCTTAAAAAAATAATTAACTTAGACAAACAACTGTTGAAATAAAGATAAGTCACATTTGAGGTTAAAGCGTCTTCTTGTGATAGGACCAGTAGCATTTGTAACCAGAGAACAAAATGGTGAACGAAGGGATAATCAAATTGAGTGCCAAGTGTGATCACTGGTATCACAACTGTTGTTCCCTGCATTCCCTTTGCATCTTCCCTCTTGCCTTCCCTTTATATGCCAACTAAACAGGTCATAAGACCAATTGCAAAATAATTTATGTGTTTATTATTAATGATATGAACTTTTTTCTGACCATGTCGTGTTCATTTATTTATTATCACAGATTCTGCCGAATTTCTGGAAGACATTTACACAATTATAAAGCAACCTACTGGTAAGCCAAGTCCTCAGATAAACTTCGAATAGAGAGGCTCATCAAAACTTTCCAAGGAGAATCTCAACTCACCACTGTGGTTTTTTTTCTTGGTAGGTGGACTGGGCATGGGTGTCACAGTCGACAAGTCTCGTGGGAACACCATAGCTGAGGGCGTGTCAATTAAAAGTGTAACTGAAGGAGGGTCTGCTGCTTTGGCAAGAGGCTCTAGGGGAGTGGGGCTAAAACTCGGTAAGTATGATTCTTTTCAATGATTTTCATCGTTCAAATTCCAAAAATTACAAACTTAGAGAACTATCTTCAGTAAACTACACGGCATGAAATTTTGTGCCTGTCAGGGTAAGTGCAGATCACTCTGGTACGTAGAATTGATACACCAAGGCTTCTACTTTCAGTAGGATGTGTCCCTTGTAAAGAGGACTTGAACACAGATTAAAGTGAAATTATCTTCGGATAAATCAATATTTGTGACTCCCGAATGGAGGTTTCCCCTGGATAAAGATAGCCCTTAAATATAGTTGTTATAAAGAGACCTTGAAATGGAAAAGGAAAGAACACAACTTTAAGATGAAGACTTGGAAGACAGTCCGAAACAGATCCTATACGTAATTTGGTTTTATCAACTGAATTGAAAATGTTAATTAGCCACCGTAAAGGGTGTCTAAAGCTGACGTTTGAGCGTGAGTAGACAAGTTTACTGATGATATGATTTTTTTAAGGAGATCAAATTATCGCAGTCAATGGCACCCACCTCAGAGGAATGGACCAAGAAGATGTGATCAAGATCTTCAGAGATCTACCAAGTTCAACACAAATGAAAATTAGAAGGTCCAAGATGAGTCCCCAGGGAATGGACTCTAATCAAAGAGCAAACAAGAGTAATGAGCCATCAGACAAAACTGTCCCACAAGACCTTACGCCTCTTCCCAAACCTCCGGATAGTAAGCGAAGGTCGAGTCGTAGGGGTAAAGTTAAACCTGGGACACAGGAAGAAAGGTCACCTTCATCTGACAAAACTGATGAAGTACCATCCTCCGGGCGTGTAAAGGCGAAAAATGAAAGCGATACTCCACGTAAAGAATATATTGCAGAGAAAAAAGACCATAATGGAATTAAAGATGTAAGAAGCTCTGACAAACAGGAGAGAAGTAAGAAGAACGAAGAAGAAGAAGCACGAAGTACTAAAAAATCACCGTTTAAAGAACAGATTAAACCAGTCGCAGATGTCATCAGCACAAGCAAATACTTAACAAATAAGAATTCAGAGAAAGTTAAGGACCAATTGGGGGACAATCTGATAATTCCGTCTGGCTACAGGAAAGTGGAAATAAACATAAAGAAGGAAGTTAACTCCACGCTTGGTCTTTCTTTGGTCCCAAGCTATGGGAACCTTAAGGGATATTTCCAGGTAATAGCAGTGGAACTGTTATCAGTGTACATGATTGTTAATGATTTCGGAAGACAGGTGATACTTACCATGCTTCGTACTCTCACTGCCCATATTCAATCAGAAAAACTGTGCGTGTGCAGCTTAACCGCTGTTTTAAGCCTTTAGCACTAACTATTTTCTCTGTGAATCCTGTTTTATGTCCCGTACATGTCCATGGCTTAAAAAGAAAGTAGCACCAAATGCGTATGATTTTGTTAGCTAATGGCTTCGAATTCGAGTTTTACAGCTATAAAAATGTAGAAGAATTAAGGAATCCAGAGCAAAGTGTTTCACGAAAATAGTTTGCCTCCCAGTTAGATCAGTGTTTTCCCCGCGAGTTAAGGTTGGTATTTAAGGTATGTTGTGGCCTTTTTCCAGATTCGTAGACTACAATCTGGTATGGTGTGTGCTCAAGATGGACAGCTACAAACTGGCGATAAACTTGTTTCAGTAAATGGCGTGTCCTTGAAGGGTGTCACTCACTCGATGGCATTGCAGTTGCTCAAGAAGCCAACCGAACTTGTCACGTTTGTGATATTACGGGAAGGAGAAGATCCTCAGGAGAGAGTTTCAAGTCCTGTTAGTGAATGGAAGTCCGATTTATCATCTGGTCAAAATTATACTTTGGCTCAAGACAGCGGAATACACGGCGAGCTATCATCGTCGTCGAGGAGAGAAGAGGCCAAAACTTTGCCCTGCGCGGAAAAAGCTGTATCTCCTAGCAAGTCTCAGTGGAGCAGGGAATTGAAAAAATTAGAAAGTCGAGATGAACCTCATTCAAGAAGTAATGAAGATAGAAATATTGAAGAGGATATACCAGAACTGCCTTCTTCACCGCCACCCCCGCCATTACTGGATGCAGACGATCTTTTAGAGAACGATCTGTCTATTGCTCTTCCATCGTTTTCTCCCCCTCCTCCACCAGTTCCACCACCAGTTGACGATGTCTTGCCTTTATCACCCATTCCCGTTGTTTCTCCACCGCCTATTCTTAGTCCAAGAATGAAGGAATTCCTGGAGCAAGACCCCTTCAGGGCTGATCGCCATGAAAGCAACAACATACAAGACGACGAGATCTCACCAGAATCCAGTATTAACCAAGCTTGTTTCCGTGGTAATAAAACGGGTACGGGTTGGGATTTTCAGTCTTTGCTTGATGCTTGCAACGATTTGAATACAAACGAAAACGATGATGAGTTTATATCTGGACAAACTACCAGCACAGAAGCTACGTCGTTGTCAGGAAATTGCAAACCTAGTTTACCATCAGAGACTATGAAAACAAAGGACACTTTTTCAGAGAAATTGTTGGAGACGAGTACAGGATCTCCTGCAGAGGAAAGTGGCCACGAACAACAAAACCTGGATTTGGAAAAACTTTCAGCTAAACCTAAATTTGGAGTCGATAAAGGTCTTCTTTCCCCGGTTAAAGGCCCCAATACGAAGAAAATGACAACACCATCTATCATTAAACACAAAATAGACGTTGATGTGAAACCAGTTGCTGGTAGAAGAGATGAGAATGTTCCATTTGCTATTATCTATCAGAAGAAGTTTAGAAACCTTGGCTTTAAAGTGGACCTAACAGAGGAGGGGAGAGTCATTGTGTCAGATGTTTCATCATTTGGCCTAGTAGGAAAAGATGGGAATATCAGGTAAGAATAATGAGAAACCGAAGAAGGACTGTTTATCATAGTTTGTTTTGTTTCACATGGCGCACTGTTTGCTGCTTGCTTTTCTCTGCTTACTTAAGACGTTTTTTTTTTTGCAGCAGGAACAAAGCAAAATAAGATAAATCCCTTTACTTGCTTGCGATAGGTGAAAATGGTTTGTGAATGCTCAAGGTAGAAATAGGTAGTTTTAGGATATCGATAAATCACTGTACTGCGGAAATTCACCCCTGCATTATATCATATACTAGCACGTGTAGGTTACGAAAGCGTCTTGTCTGCTTTTCATTTCAGGGTTGGAGATTTTCTTTTGTCCATTAACGAGACCCCCCTAGAAGGAATGGCCTTTGAAGATGTCCAAAATATGATCAAGAACTGCCCAAGGGGAGATGTGAGAATTGTGGCCCAAGCCGGACCTAAACCACCGAAGCCGACAGAATTACTTGAGGAGACAGTCTCATCTCAGAAGGAAAAGGGTGAACTTGACGAGATACCTGACAAAATGAGCTCAGCAGACCGGGAATCTGTACCAGATGTTTTGTCAAATGTGGCAGCCTACACACCTTGGGTGGACATCTCTAGTGAGCTTATCTCCCTGAAAACATCAAAAACTTTTAGTGGACCAGTTTCAAACTTACCTACAACAAATCATATACCAGATACTGAAGAAAGTGTTACTTCTATAACTCTGTCCCAAGAGCTTACTGATGAGTTAATTGCAGCAGAAGGTTGCGAAGGCAGTGAACTGGAAGGAACTGAATTTGATGATCTTCCTCCATCTAGTCCTCCTCCACCATTACCGACAGATGACGCAGAAGAAGAAGAAGATTATTCAGGTGAAGTACCTGAACTGTTAACGGAAGACATTGTAGAAAACTTATCTTTGAACCCACCAGCCAATTTTGAAGACTTTGTTGACGAAAATCTTGAATCTGCGTTATCTTTCGATTCTGAAGTGGAGGAAGCAAACACAGTAGCACCACAGCCTCCGCAGCTATTCAGTCAAGATGCACAATCACCCCCCTCATATCCTGTTCAGAAGAAGGAGTATTTTAATGGAAATTCCGATATACCATCCGGTTCACAAGAAAAGCAGAAACAGCTTACTGAGAACTTAAAACAACAGGCACCCATGAAACCTCCTAGATTGTTTGGAGATAATATAGGAAACGAAAGCATTCATAAAGAAGAACCCTTGGAGCTCATGAACAATTCTTTTGTGCAAGATGCAGCTGCTTTGGAGTCCCTGTCGTGGAATGGACAGGATAAAAGTCCAATCAAGCCACCAAGTTTGTTTGATGACGAGCTTGAAAGTCTCCCAAGCTTACCTAGTGGTCCGCCACCTCCTAAACCAAGAAGACAAGTTATTAGTCAGGACACAGTTTCCTCGACTTCTTCGTCGCCACTTCTTTCTTGTTGGTTTGATCGGGAATCATCAAGTCATTTACCAAATCTTGAAAGCACGAATCTTATGGCAGAATCTGGATTATCTTCCCCCTCTCATGAACATACTTCCATATTTGGTATACCAGATGCTTTTAGTGACGCGCCTATTCAGCTACTGGATGATTTAGATGATGACATGTCGAGTCTTCCTCCTGCACCTCCACCACCTCGCTCTCAAGTCAACATGTCATCTAGCTGGTCTGTTGAATCTGATAAATCGGTCCCATCGTCAGGTGGAGAGACACAACTTACACACATCACCAGTCCTCTACCACACCCTGTCAAACCAGAACGAAAGAATTCCAAGAAAAGGACATTATCCTTGCCAATCAGATCAAAAAGAGGAAGCAAAACATCGGAGCAATCTGGTTCCTCTGGTAAAGGCGATGAACTCCACGAATCGCCAGCTTACCCAAGTCAGGTGGATTTTGTTGCTCCTATAACTTCAAGCGATGATAATCAAGCCCATTCATTGACGCATGATGAGCCACCCGAAGATGACATGGAAAGCTTACCCCCAGCCCCCCCTCCACCGAGGATTTCACCTCTCACAATGGAAAGTTTGGAAAGTTTTGGAGATGGTTTACAAGCTGTGAAAGTTAAAACCAGTCCAGGGCATTCAGCCTCTGAAGGAGATAAAGCCAAATCAACATCTGTGCATGCATCTCAATCCTCTCCAAAGAAAAAGAAGAAGTCTTTTCGAAGAAATGTGATAGAGATGGAGGCTGAAGGATCCATACCTGAATTTAGAGGCGTGTCCGTTAAATTCCCTGTTGTACACGAGACAGACCACGCAGCAGACGGTTCCTTGAAGCAAGATGTTACTCCTCGTGAAGATGAAGTTGCGGTCACAGATTCGTCTGATGCAATGTCCCCACCCCCTTTGCCTCCAGAAATGGAGCTTTGGTCAGAGGCGGGAGCAGCAGAAGCAGAGCTTGCTTTCTTGGATCAGATATTGACTCTAGAAGATTTGTCACACTCTGGCAGTGAGCAGGACAGTGAAGGAGGAAGCTCACCATCCTCCAAGCCACCATCATTGTCCACGGAAATGTCAAATCTGGACACAAAATCCTCACAAAGTAAGGAAGGATCAACAGTTAATACGTCACAAGAGACACATGGCCACACCTATTCTATGATGTCAACAGAAGGCCTAGGCCAGACCAACATCGCCTTTTTATCACTAGAGGAATCTTCAGACACGGGCTCTGGTGGAATACCTGATTTGGAACCCATGAACTTAAGTTCGTCGATCAATTCGACAGAAGCAAATCCAGAGTCAGAACTTCATTATCCTCCACTTGATTTGAAAGGGCGAACAGAAAGCAACGCAACACATTTCAAACCAAAAGATAGGCTACTCAAGCAACCAACTAAAGGTGAAGATTCGGCAGAGAATTTCACTAAGCAAAGGAGGCCAGCTCCTCCTATCCCTTCAAGACCTCCTGGTAAGACGAGTGGCGCCCCTCGAAAATCACTTCCAGGGGGTATACCTGTGCTTCCCTCTAAGCCTGATGTTAAACTTAGAGCAACTTCTCCGCCACAAGAATCAACGCAGAAACTCAAGAAAGAACAAGAAAGACTATCGTCTCCAGTGAAGGAGAAGACATCGAAGAAACTGTTCTCAAGAGGCCATAAAGGTAAGGACAAAAAAGCTGATCCCGACCATCTGCAATCACCGGACACCTCATTTGACGCCAATCCTGTCGGACGTGAAAGATCGCGATCCTGGACCAAGAAGCTGTTTGGCTTTCGCAGTAGAAGTAGAAGCAAGAACCGAGATAAGCCAAAGGATAGAGAGAACAGGAGTCGATCTGTGTCACCTCCAAGAGGATTATTTTCCAGATCAAGGAGGTCCAGTCCACCTCTCCCTCCACCGACGACAAAAAAAGATCCTTTGGGTAAACAAAAGAAAGATGCTGGGGAAAAAGACCCGGTTCATGAAGACGTTGAAAAACCAATATTCAATGAAACTAAATTTCTCTCACAAACATTGCCATCTACTTTTAAATCAAGTGATCTATCCACACAGATGAAAAACTATGTAGAAAGGAACAACAACAACAAATTTGGTTTGTTGACAACAAAAGACGAAGACATGAGGCCTGAAGTGGCGACAAATGAAATAAATTTTCAACAAGCTGAAGATGGCAGTTCAATAGAACAAGATGAATCTTGCAGTGAGAATGCTGATTTGGATCATGAAGAGAAGGAATATGAAATTGATATTGAAGGTGTAAGTTTGTTCACTGACGATGATGATGTGACGGAATCTCATGTTTATGCGGGTGTGGATACATCCCTTGCAAACAGGCCACCTTCCCCGAAACGTGAAAAACAACCGAACACTAGCGCCGTGATAACAGCTGAATATGAGGAGCGTAAAGCCGTCAAAGATAACTTGCCAACGAAATCTCCTTATAAACCTCCTGTTCCAAAAAAGCCCACTTTCCTGAAGTCTGTCGGTACCCACAGTAGACAACAACAAGAAACTATGGACGAACTTAAACAGAAAATTAGCAAAGAAAGAATGAAAACGTCACCATTAATAACTGAGGATCTTGACTCTGACACTGAAGTTAAAGCCATTGAGGACAGTAATGTTTTGCCATCGCCTGGTCCACCAAATTTTAAGGCTGTACCACCTCCGCTGGCAGTACAAGCCAGTTCAAGCCTTGCTGAGAAGGACGACTTTAGTACAGCACCACATTGTCCCAATTCACCGGGTCCTCCTAGATTCAAACCTCCCCCACCGCCTTTATCTTTGAAGCCAGCCACTGTACAGAATGATACCACAGGAGATGAAACATCAGATTCTCCCGTATCCCCGGGTCCTCCTAATTTTAAGCCAGCACCTCCGCCCATAGATTTGCTCGTTCAAAACAAGAGCATTGATTGTGGAAACGAAGACCTGCCAAGAACAACTGGTGCACCTACTGCCAAACCTTTACCTCCAATTCCTGTTCTCGGTAAAAGTAAAAAACGAGAGGACGTATTTCCAGCGGAACAGGGTGCTGCAGAGGACACTTATGATGTAGTTGCGCCAGCACTGCACAATGAAGAGCCTCGAAAAACCAAACCGTTACCTCCAGTCCCTACTGACCTGAACCTGAACACTACTGGTAACGCCTACAAGCTTACACTGTCAAGACAGAACGCTCAGGAAGTTGACAAAAATGAAGATTTGAATAACCCTGAGATATGGGAACAAAACACTGATCCATCACCTTCACAAATTCTCCTGAATGAATACAATGATTATCCACAATTGTCACAAGGAGCAGAACCAGTTGTTACACAGAATGTCAGTCATGAGGTGAATGCACATAGTACCGACGACTTCGATAGTTCAGACGTTTCCTCTGAATGGGAAGATACTTGCAGTTCGACTCAAGAATATTCGGGCCAACCTTTGCCTGGTAATAAAGTGGCTAGAAGTGCTAGTTTCTCTGCTGGAGACGTTCCTATGCAGCGTCCCTCTATTATTGATGTGGAGACGAAGCGATCAACTCCTGTTACCAAGCGTCCCCCTCCTTTTTTCCGTAGAAGGTCGTCCTCTTTACCTCAGCTTCTTGCCGACTCACTCACAAGTGAAGCGTCTGGAGGAAAAGTTGGGCAGCCGGATTACTGGCACACCGGAAACCTTCAGCAGCTTATCGACAGCAGGAACCAGGAGGAGGATGTTGAGGAAGGAATACTAGAGGTGCAGGTGAGTATCGCTATTGTAAAGGTTCAATTTGTCATAAAAAGTAATCTTTGCTGTTACGTGGATCGAAATCTTATTTTCAAAAAGTTAACAGGAATGGAAGAAGGAGTGACAGGGTAATGGATGGAAGGAGTGAAATTTGGGTCGAAATAACAACTCGAAAATGGCTTTTAACCATTTCCGAGTTTAAAGTAGGGATTGGTTTAAGTAATTTCTTTCTTGTGTTGTGAACGTGGAAAATGCTTGGTGTGTGATAAAGCAAAACTATTACCTTAGGAAAATGAAATCGGTGTTTAATGACGGACACTAACTTTGTTCAATCTTTTAAATCAGCAATGCGAAGATGGCTAATTGATTTATTTTTCCTTGATTACAGCTTCTTAAAGAACAGAAATCTATTGGCTTAATGGTCGTGGGAGGTCTGGACACCCATCTAGGCATGCTGTATATAAAAAATATTCAGCCCAACTCTCCAGCCGCCAACTGCAACCGACTCAGAGTTGGAGACCAACTGTTACAGGTCAACGATAATTGTCTTGTGGGAGTAACTCATAGTGAGGCTTTGAACATTCTTAAGAACACACCACCCCTGGTGAAACTCACTGTGGCAAGAAAGAAGGATAATGGAAGTGATAATATTGAACTAGTGGCAGAGGGAAGGCGTGTACCAGATGCTGAAGAACCTATCGTCTCCTCCGCCCGTGAATCGAGCACAATTTCAAAGACTGCGTCAGATCTGCCCCTAAGCCCACCTCTTGACAGGGGCCAACGCCCTAAGTCATTGATAAGCCTTTCGTCCTTTGGGGCGTCATTTAATAATGATTCCTCTCCGGCCTCTCCATCTGGTTCGTTTGATGATTCTGATGACTACATCCCCGCCTACCTGGAGCCAGAGAGCCCGACACTGACCCTTCGTCAGGATGACGTTCCTGTGACTATTATTGATGGTATTCCTGGTGAGTATGACTCCACGACAACCGAGGATGAAGAGGAAGTCAAACCTGTCACTAAGAGCGTCACTTGGGCGGTCAGCAGTGACGACGCTAAGGTGTTTACCGTAGAACTCTTGAAAAATGGCCATGCAGGCTTGGGACTGAGTGTCACTGGGGGAGTGGACACACCTCATGATGACATCATGGTGAGTATCAATGTCGTTCCTAGTATCACCCCTCTCATCTCGCACTTTCTTGTTTCTTACTCGAAAACTTTTGTTGGCCAATCTGAATAACACGTTAACCTTTGTTCGTTGCTTCCTCATGAACGCCTTGTTTATTATAATTCTGTATTCTCGCGTATGGTTTTCTAATTCCTCCTTAACAGCCTTATCGTTCTCCTTCTTTTTTCCCTGGCACTTCTGGTTCTTCTTTTCCTACAGCACTCCTTTCTCCTCATCTCCTTATTTTTCTGGTTACTGTGTTCCATTCCTCACGCCCGCCTTCTATCGACCTTTTTCCATACTCCACTCTTTTCTGTATCTCCTTTTGCAGAGTGTGACACTTTACCGTCTTAATTCATTCCTTCCCTCTTCCGTTATTCCCTGTCTCGGTGCAAGTGACGTGCTGGCGGGCGCCGGCTAGAGCTAGAGCTAGAGCTTAAAAAGCCTTGTCGTTGTCACTCTTTGTTACACGGTGGACTGTCAATGAGATAAATAAATTTTTTGGAACCTTAGAGTGCTTTAAGTTAGCTCTATAAGCCATGTGGTAGTAAAATCGTGAGCTCTTTCCGACCGTCTCTTTTTTTTTAGGTGCGGCAAATTCTCTCCAACAGTGTCACAGCTGACAATGGACATATCAAGAAGGGAGATATCCTATTGTCTGTCAACGGCAAGTCCTTCAAAGGATTGACAAATTTAGAAGCCTTAACTCTTCTCAAAAACACTCCTGAGCGGGTTACTCTTGTAGTAAGCCGGCCATTAGGACACAGACAACAATCTAAAGCGATGACTCTTCTTCGAAACAAAAGTCCTAACAAAGAAATTACCTCTGATTCGGATGCTTGGCCTACGAAGGAAGAATTGACTAAGAAGAAAAACATGGCCAACTCAAACAATACTACACCGCCAACCCTAGAGAAAATTCCATTAGATGTGGTCAAACATAATGGAGAACACTCCACCTTCGATCGTCTAAAGAAGAGATTCTTCTCCAATGGTGGACCGATAAGACTGCAAAAAGTGCCTCATGGGCCCTCTGTGACCGAATTAACGCTCGAAAAGGGGGCCTCTGGATTAGGGTTCTCTTTGGGTGGGGGTCAGGATTCGCTCTATGGTGATGCTCCGATTCATGTGAGGTATGTGTTCAAGGAAAGCGTGGCCGGGCGGAGTGGTGCTCTGAAGCCTGGGGACGAAATCATCGAAGTGAATGGACAAAAGGTTGCATACATGGCGAATGTGGATGTACTTGAGCTGATTAGAAAATTGCCATACGGACCCGTAGTTATGAAGATAAGACGGAAATAACACAAGGCGTGGCTGTTATTTATTTACACAGCTGGCCAATCGTAGCACGAATGCGGGAAAGAATCAAACAAACCGCACGGTCAGAAATTACAAGACGCGCCTAGTGCGCGAAAAGAGAAGAAACCTTGTTCACAATTGAACTCAACAACATTATTTAATTGATTACCGAAATTAATCTGAAATACCATAAGTTTACCTCACCTCGCTTGCCTGTTTGGTCCAGAAAACTCCCGCCAACCTCTCAAACAATCAGATTCAAAACGAAAACCAACTTGTTTTGCTCGAGTTTTATTCGTGCTTCATGCTGTACATGCCTACCACAAGGTTTATGGCACTGTTCACCTTAATCTGATTGGTAGTTTTGATAGCGTATGATTTGGTTCACCACACTCCATTGAAAAGCAATCTATTTCAGAACCTGATTGGCTGGGAAACGTTCTGGCTTTGATTGATTCCAGCAGTTCAGATATTTTTAACCAATCACCAAGCTTACCTATATCGGGCCTAAGTGGGTGCATATGCACGTCGTTGCTGGTAGGTTGTTTGGGTGAAACGTTTTGCCGTGACATTAGAGTAAGAGGTAGAATACTGCATCTACTGATCTACTGCATTTAGTACTGAAAATCTAATTGATACAAAGTCAACAATTTATTTGTTTTACTGTAATTTAAATGTTGACTTTCGCTGATTCCAATAAAAAATTTACCATGTGAGATCTTCGTAATTTTTATAGATGTCTTAACTACACGATAGGACTAATTTCAATTGTATATACTTTCTGAGAGAAGTGCCCAACCATATGCAATCAGATGGATACATGTCAACGTGCTTTTGAAAGAAAAGGTAGCACTTTTTACATTAGTTCTCAAAGCATTCATGTAGTTATAATTTATTCGGACTAAAGTGTTACCTCGTTATTTCATTGGTCATTTCAGTAATAATATAATCTGTGAGAGAGAAATTTATATTATGATCAACTAAGGGTTTGTGCTGGGTACAAGCATTTCATCTGTGCCAAATATTGTACATCTTATCAATGAATAGCTGTAAATAAAATTATTTAATTTTTTAGATTTTGTATTCGTGATTATTGTTGTATTCCTTTAGGAGGCTGATCTAGCCTGACATCCTAACTGTGATTCTTCCAGGATAAGCAAGGGAAAAATTTCCCTTGCCGAAAGAGTTTGTCATTCAGCTTGAGCTTATCTCCATTGCCAGGTTACCCCCGCTTCCCCAGCATTTGGCCCTTCCCCTTCGCTCTCTTTCCTTTTGACCATCCTCACCCCCTTGGTACAAGTTTCTTTCTCTCCACAGCCTTTTGCCGTTGTAAAACTTCATAAGATGGCAAGCTACCAGCTTCACCTCAATAGTAACATGCATTTGCTCACCAAAACTGCTCCTGCTCTGCATGCCAACCTATTAGAGAAGGAATGCATCTCTTTTCACAGGCTACAAAGTTACATAACTCTTCCCAGAACTGGTGAAGAGAAATCAACATTTACTTTTTCTTCTACTGGATAAATCCACAAGGAATAACCTTTAGAAGTCTGGCAAAGACAAAAAGTCTTTAATTTTTTGCAAGAATTCTACTATAATATTTTTTGTTCTTATCAAGGTTAGTACTTGGCTGACTTAAATCCTAAAACACCAATTCAACAGCTTAATAGTTAGGGACAGCTAACAATACTGTAGTTATTGATTACGGTTAGCTCTTCTCTAACAGATATCAAAATGACTGAAAACTCTTATGGTTTTCCAAAAACTTAGCCAGAACATCAACAGTTTCTCGAAGCATTGATATTTAAGAATGCAAAACGAAAAAGCCATTCTCTGGGTCTTTACATCTGTCAAAAAATCAGTAATGTGAAGGTTTCTATCAAGTTCAAGTCATAATTTCCAGACATAAATATGACAATTCTACAGTGCTCTACCACAATTTCTGTGGCAGAAGAGAGTTTCTGTAGGGGAAGGAGAATTTTTAGAAGGCAATTGCTTTGTACTCTTATGGATCAAACCTCTTCCAGACATATACACTCTATATTTCATAGCTTTCCCTTTAACAAGCCCATCTGAATCTCCTCTCTGTCCTCATATTCTAATAGCAAACTACATACCAGCTATCTTGAATACCTATCACCAACAGGGTAAAACAGAAATGCTGCTACTCTATTGCTTGTTAATGATCTCAGGTATAATAATTACAATGTTCCCTTTAAATTATTCCCCACTGGCTTTGAATGTATACAGGAAGAGCTAAATACGATATTACTCAGCTATTTATTAGGTATTAATTAGTATGAACAATGTATTTTTACAATTAATAGTATTAAAAATAACAATACTTCAATCGTGATTGTTCAGCTTATCTATGAAACATTACACAAAGTCCCTGATGTGTATATTTTTTCTGACAAATATCCAAATTAATCATTTAAAACATCCATGAAGTATGCTAGAAGTTCATAATAAACAGAAACAACACAAGACTAAAAGACACTCAATTCCTTTCTTAAAATCCATTCCTTTGGCCCTTATTACTGTCCTCAACTGTACCTTCAACTACCTTACATGACTAATCCTAGACCAACAAGAAAGTGTTCATTACTTGTGTGTATATAAGCCCTTTGACAGAGGACACAAAGAGAGCAAACAGCTTTTCATGTTTAAGAGTACTCAGCTTTGGGTAAGCAATTATAATGCAACCCAGCTATCCTACACTAATTTTGAAACAATGAATGAATACCTAAATGAAAGAAAAAAAAGAGAATGGCTTGAGCACATTTCCATGTTCTCTGAGTTGCTTACTTCAAGGAGTTATGTCATAGTTTGTGTCCAATCAAAAGTTTATGCTGAGCATGTACAGGAGATTATCTGGTTTCACCATCCTTGTTCATGATCCATTACTCTTCCCACATAGGTATTTTTCTATTTCATCACACTAATATTTTGTGACTTCTCTGATGCTGAAGGCAATATTGTGTGATGGAGATAATAGATTGAAATATCATGGCAGAACTCCTTCAAGCAACAAATGTCTGTGAAAAGTGATTTTATGCACCAGATGAATCCTACCTACATTTACCCACAGTACTTTATTTAATAAATGCAGAAATAACACACCACATGACCTCATTAGCATTTGGTTTCTGTGCTTGTTCTTCTGGTTCAAGATCTAAAAGGTCCTTAACACGTTTCATTGCTAGTTCATAATCGTCATCTGACAATGGAGCAAATGCATTTTCCAGAACATCAGAGGAGTGAGCAAGATAGATAAGCGACAAAGTCCTCTTATCCATTCGATGAGGATCATTCACCCATTTTGATAAAACAGCCTCCTGCACTTTGCGTACTACTCTTTGTTTGGAAACAGAATCTACAAGAGGGTGGGTAGTCATGTCAAACAGGAGGAAATTCTGCTTCTCAGTTGTAAGAACACCTTTTTCCACAAGATTCTTTGCCAGACGTTCACGGACATTTCTCAGTTGATATCTAAGCTTCAGAGGGTTCCAAGTCTCACCTGTCAAAGAAAGAACAGTGGAAGGTCTCAAAGGTATTTCCACAAAAATCTCAATCTAAAACATTTTAGAACTAAAAAACTGCTTCTTGTAAAAATATGTATGACCAAGCCATTTTTTCTCTAAAGTAAGTTTTTCAAACTATTCTTTATAAACGAACAAAATCTATTGTGTGGTACAGAAGCACTCTTTAGCCCAAAATTTATCAAGAGGCTTTGAAAAATGTACCACTGTTTACTTGGCACTTAGCACTGTCTACTGTACAGTTTACATTGTTAAATTGCTACAGCTTTTACTAGTAATATCTAAATACCAATTCTCAGCACTGTCTACTGTACAGTTTGTGTAGCTTTAGCCGTGAAAATTTTGTATTAATGAAACAGTTCACCCTTGCTGATCTTTTTCTTTCTTCTCATAAAGATTATGCTTTGAAGTGTATTGGTGTATTGCCATTGAGCAGAGACATTCTTTTTTTTGTTCACACCTAGGAGTGAGTATAGGAGACTCTCTAGACCCTTAATATCGTTTTATTTCTAGGATAACTATTGTTAGGAAGTTCAAAATTGAACTGGACAACTGCAGCACTTCTGGTTACAAGAAAAAACATTTGAAAAAAGGACAACTTGAAACATAGGGCTTAAGGCGAGATATCTACAAATCTTACACAACTTAGAATTCCACCAAGCATACATTCTTTACCACTACATCGTAGAATAAAAGGGGTACTAATAACACAATTTAAACCATAAAATAAACAAATGGTGGCAACGTTTAACGTGTATGGTACTGTGGTTTCAGACAGAAACAAGCACGCACTAATGTCTTTCTATCGAAAACCTAATTCTGTAGCAGTGGCCAAAGTAGCTACAGTTCTATCCCAAAAGTTAAGGTATCCCATGGATAAATCATATTAGAAAACTTACTCCCGGGTGAATATTTGATTATAAACAGCAATATGCTAAATAGTGACACGTTAAAATATCTCCAGGGCCAACAGATCTCATTACCATATGACCTAAAAGAATTCAGCTTTTTCGGAGAAACCTTCCAGGCTTCTACAGGGTTAAAGAGGCCGTGAATCTCAAAACACAACGCCTGACACACAAACCGTAGATCGTCACGGAAAAAAAAAACAGATAAATTATTTGTCATTGTCATCGCCAGAACACAAACTGAGTTGTTTTACGCGGCTGTGATTATAAAACATACGATAGCTACAGCGTAAGCTCGAAACACAAAGTTAAATGTATTTGAGTTATGGCGAGAAAATCGAACCTCTCTAAGAATATGGCATAAATAATGTGATGGTGTTTCGTTTAATAAACTACAATCGACTTACCACTAAGAAGTTCTATCCAGTTTTGCGCCGTATCAGGCGGATCAGTTTCTTTAATATGTTTCAAGGCCTCGTCCAGCAAAACATCACCCGTTAGATTATCATTCTTGAAAAGAACACGTCTGTTAAGCAAGCTTTTCCGTCGCATTCCCGTTTTCTCGAGTTCAATTCTTCCTCTAAGACCCAGTTCAATCATCATACATCCACGCAAGCCCGAAGAAATACAGTCATTCCAAAACGACGTGTAACCCTAAGTGGAGAAGTGAAACTCTCCGTTAACAAAGACCTAAAAAAATTTACACCAAGAACAGTTTTAAAAAGACTACCTCTTTGTCTTTTAGTCCCAACAGAAGCACTTCTTCCATCAGAGTGAGTCTAGTCTCTTTCCTATCACCAGATTCCCCGTCGCTTTCGTAACCTTCGTTTCCTTCGATGTCAGGGTTATCTTCTGGCATTATTCCGCTCGAAGCTGTACTGCGTTGAACTAACTGCCCTGTTCTTCTGGTTGCCATTTTCAACCGAAAAAGAACTAAAAAAGCAGAGACGACGGCCGGTCACGAGAAAAGTACCATTAACTCCTTTCCTGTTTAGCCAATATGGCCGTGTTGACCAGTTTACAATAGTGATAGATCGAAGTGACCTGTGGGTAATAAGCCACACATTCTACCTTCCCACCCGACCCTGTAGTCGACAGCTTTGATTATAATAAATATTCTGCATTTTTCGAGATTCAAAATATCACTAAGACATCCTACCACTTCATCATGTAATTTCTTCATGAGATAAATTATTCGTTGCTTTACAAACTTATTTAGGCTGCATCGTCTCCAGGTTACTTATCTGTGCATGTGTTTTCTGATACAATTTTTAATTTTGGCAGTTCACACTGACGTAGAGATTTTATTTTTAATTGAAAACATTGCTGCCACATCACTACAAACGGACCCCGGGACCTTAAAGCTGATCAAACAATAATGTACAGATCAAGAGCATGCATATAAAGGCCTTCCATTATCAAAAAAGAAAAGAAAAAAAAAGGCTAATATTATACAAGGTTGATTATTCAGACCTTAACATTCAGATTTATTACAAGCTAATGTTCTATAGATCGTTATATTAGCATAGCTACACTATGTCATTTCTGCATATCTTTTGTGCATCCCTCAGTGGAAATTAAAGAAAGCCAGTTTAGAAATGGCGTGCCAGAAAAACCTGGATGAAACTTCCACCAATTAGGCAAAAAGGAAAATTAGGTCAATTGAAAAATTGAGCAATATTTAAAATGAAGAGCGGAAATAATGTCTTATCAAAAAATGTCAGCAAAAATTAATCGATTAACCAGCGAGATCGGAATACTCAGGAAACAATTCAAATATATTCGGGGAACGGTGCTCTTGATTTAAGATATTCGTGTGGCTCTGCACTGTCGATCTTTATATCAAGAAAATATTTCTTCACTTTTAAAGAAATATATACTTTATTTTAAAACAACAGCTGCCGTAACACCCGAGGGCTTCGTGAACCGTTTAACGTGTGTTAGTATTTTTCTTGAGTAATCACCTAAATTATTCAATTCTTAATTGGACCAGTGTTTGATAACGGCCCTTGAGCCCAGTTATTTTAAAAATTCTAACAAAACAGAAATCAACCCACTTACTCGAGGCAATTCTTCTTAATTTGAGGGAAACTTCAACAAAGGAGAAAGATTCAATGCATGTAAATATAAACAGTTGTATATTTGAGAGTCTTACAGAAGTCGTCTTGATAGGCATGTTGAAAAGATGTGGAATAAGATCAATGAAAGCAATTTACTGCTCTATTTGCCTAGGAAGTTTGCAGTGGAGTAAGTTTTAATTCGGTTGCTTAGGTAATTTTTGCCATTTTTTTTTCTCGTATCTGGGGTCGTTTTCAGTGTTAAAAAAATTTAAATGAACGCGTAACGACTCAAGGTACGAGTGTTTTCAATACGACCACGACATCCGGGAACAATCACGAGATATTGTTCTTGCCACTCAAACATAAAATTCAAATCTCCTCCCCTGTGTAATATCCTCTATATTCTCGTCCCCCAAATTTCGACCATTACAACGCACTTCTTTTTCTTACACATTCTTGAAAAACAAGAAATTTTTTTCTTTCTTTTTATTCTTCCTTTTTCGACGATTTTCGATATTTTTTTTGTGTCAGCCTCTAACTTGGACCCGGAATTATCCACTTTAGTAAGCATTAGTGTACGTGACTAAAAACACAGTTGAAGTGGAACAAGTCCTCTGATTAATTAGGAGAAGACATCAATTATCTTTCTCACGCGATTCTGTGTGTGATCCTGTTATGAAAAATGAGCAGAGTAAAAGGGGTCTAAGGAATGGTCGTGGGGGGAGGGGAAGGGGGATAAGGAGGAGGCCGATGCTATTTTCCCCTACGGTTCGAAGTGCTCTGAGATATATTGCAAAGGGGGCAAGAATATAATTTCCAAGGCGTCTAAGGTATGACTGTGGGGGGAGGGGAGGCGATGCGATTTTTACCTACGGTTCGAACCTCCCCAAAATATATTGCAAAGTGAAGAAGAATATAGTTTCCATTCTCTATATTAAAGGCTTAGAGACATGGTTAAGATATGATGATTCATACGTGATATGATACGCTGAATTATACAACGATGCCTCTTAATTGGTTCTTACCAGGAGCCCGTTACTTTAACTTTGATCTATTGGAGGTCAAACGCATAGATGGCGTCTTTATTAACTACATTTTGTTTTTTTACCTTCTAAAACAAATAGATTCCATGTTTCCGTAACGTAATAGACTACAGATGACGTCTAAATGCAATAAATACATTACTGACACACTTAGCTGCGCCTCGTGTGCCACGTTTCGGTTCTTAACTCAGTTTGACGTCATCTGTGATCTATCACTGAACAGACGCACAGCAACGTGGAATCCATTTTTAAGTGGTGTGAGTGGCCGGCTGATGCCTGTGCGTCCTGTATGCATTTTCGAGCTACCGTTGCATGGTTGCATCAGTAAGTAGCGCCCTGACTCGATTGCAATGAAGAAAGGGCTGGAACAAGGTGCCAACACTATAGCAATCTGTTAGAAATACAGAACTCTGTATCCGTGCTCAAATCAATGCAGAGACGGTTTGAATAGAAATAAGGGTAGAGATGAATAGTTGAATGTTTGAGGTTTGACGGTGTTAAGGTTCATAAGCTACAGTGTTACAATTGCTTTTCTTTCATCTCGATAATTTTTTTTACTCACAATTTCTGGCTCATTTCAGCTTGCCTCTATTTTGCTCTTTTTTCAACTGTTTCTTGGTATCTTGGCTGCTTGAGTCCATGACCGTTTCTACTTGTTCTTCGCTAGACAGTTTCTTGACGGTTTGCCGAAAACTCTGTGAAAATTACTCCGCAGGTCAATATCCATAACTTTTTTTAAACTATCTTTCATAGTTCCTTTTTTTTTAGTGGTCGGCATATTTTCAAGAAGTATCTGCTGTTACCTTCGGAATTACTTCCCAAGACTATTACAGGAAACACCTTGCCACCTGAGTCCATCCTGGAAACCAGCAGACCATTAAGCCGAGTAAATAAATCACACGAAGGATTTGACCCAGACTTTGTAGTCCTTTGACTATGCACGAGAGAGGTCTGAAACGGTTTGGGTCCCTTTAACATTTTCTACTTCAACGGATGTTGATACGGCATTTATTGCACACTGAAAAACTTTAGCAGAAAACTAAAGCAGTTTTTCTCATTTTTTGTGACTAATGTTTTTTATCATGAGCAACAAAACACGGAAGACAAAGTTTCTGCGGGGCTTTTGACCAGCGGGTAGTCGCTTAGGAAATTCCAAAGCCATTACTTAGCTTCCTTTCAGGCTTAGAGAAAAACGAAATTAGAAATAAACAGAATATCATGCCCTGACGCAATAATCTGTAAAAAAGCTTGTTATCTGTATCACTAAACACGTCGGCAGATAAAAGCTTTCGAGCATGCAAACCTGAACTGCTTCGTCTAGGGGTTGTTTTCTGATATTGAAAGAGTTGTTGATAAGTCTTTTTGTGTTATGGTAATTAAACGAATGAATTGCGAAATCTCTTTTATTCATCTAACAAAAGAATTCCAGCAGCTCAATGACCCTTCCGTTTCATGCACTCTTTAACGCACGTCTGAGTTGTTTATATGCTTAACAGAGAGCTAAGTGAGTTATAATGATAGGTATGTCGCTTGACGACGCTTGAAAAATTTGAGAAAAGTTGCCCGAAACTTTTTCAACTCCTCAACAACAGCATTAGCTGACTCAAGCTCACAAGAGTATCATTTACTCTCATTAGAGATTGATTGACAAAAATTTCAGTTTAAGGAAACAAATACAAAAAGACTGTTTGCTTTGAACGCCGTCAATAATCTGAATTACACAAAAAAGCCGGCCAAAACGTCAAAATGTTTAAACAAGTTCGCTCGCGTTTGAGTCTTTCGCACAAGGAGCCGTTGGAAATCGTGTTCGACCCTCCCAGCCAATTCACGGATTTGAATGGGGCAGCCATGGACTTCCAGCACAATCTTCCAAGACCAGAGTAAGAACTAGATAAGTTTTTGTCCTGTTTGGTGGGATTACCCACTAAATTTTGGTATTTTACGACGAGTTCCAGCAGTTTTTGTTTGCTTTTTTGGCACCGGTCAGTTAAATTCACATACTTGCAAACTTGCACCTTTCTATCGACGGTAAAATGTTTCTGTATACATGGTTGAGGTCACGTCTTTACGATTTGTTTTGGTTAAACAGGCTGCTTTATCAGAGAACTGTTATTTTGCTGAACAGAAAAGATTGGGGTTGAGCCAAATTGATTTCCATTTTAAATTGCACACAGACGCTCAACTCAAAGTTTTTCTATTTGTTTAAATTACCAATTTTGCATAATGTTCAGTCATAAAAATGAAGTACTCCATACTTTCTCAACCGCTTGGTTGACTGGCAACACAGCTAGTTTAGCCTTAGAATTGTGCAAGTGTACTGTTTTTGAGTTAGGTTGGGTACTTGCAGTTTCTGCGAACTCCAGTCAAAACTCAAAATAGCTTTGTTTTTAAAATATAGCTTTAAACATGCAGCGGTTGAGATCGCATTACTTAATTCGTAGAGATACCGATCTGAATATTATATTAGATAAGTATAATTGATCCTCAGATAAATACGGATTGATTAGAGAACGATTAAAATGATTATAAATTCAAAAGAATTCCGTACGGATTGCCGCCTTAAAATAAGTTCTCAGCTCTACCATTAATCAGCTCACCTCGATTGATAATTCAAGAATTTTCTTCAATTTTCAGTCGAAGGTACGCTTCAAATTCGAAAAGCACAAGTCTCCTAGTTATAGACTAGCTCAAAAGGAGAAACACTGGTCTTCTGGTCACAGATATTAGCTCAGAGTTTTGTATCTACAACTCGAGTTGAATGACGTAAAATTATTAAGTGTTTTCAGCGCTGGAGGTCACAATAGTAGCGTAAAGATTAAATTATCTCTCTCAGTGCCTTTGCAATATTTGCGTGTTGCCATTAAGGTTGTCAAAAATATCACAGTAGATAAATATACTGTCGAAACCAAAAAAATCTTGGCTACGTTATATAAAACTAAATCGGGAATTTTATCATTTTTAAAAAATCATTTTCTATTCTCGTCTATTTTCAATGGTCATAAGTTTTATCAGTCTGTAAACTTACAGATCATTGTTTTTTTAGACTCTTTATTTCCTTTCTATAGTGTTTTCCTGACAGACATTGATGGAAAATGTTGAAACTAATTCCAATATATATCAACGAGTAATTTCCTTCCCTCGTGTGAATTTCGAGAAAATCATATTTTATGACCAAGAGCTGCCAAAAAAGAGAGGAAAGCACTCATTTTTATTAGGAATAACTCTGTCATTTTTCTCGTGTGAGGCTATTTTTTATCTCTGACTTGTTGTCGGTCTTCTTACAAAGCTTTTGTGTTTTGTTCCTTTGCTTGCACACAATATAAATAATATAAAATTTGGCTGCAAAGTTGGAAAAATAAATATTATCACAGGTTAAATCTTTTGCATTTGTAATAAAAAAAATTTCGCTTTTATGAGAAAAATTAAAAGCAGGGAGTTTAGAAGTTAGTTAAATTTGCATATTTTCTTTTTGATTTTGCTAAGTTGATGTCCTTTTCCTAAAATATTTCGAAACTCCTAAATTTGTAAACATCCGTTAAAGTGGAATCCAAGTTGCTGGCGCGGTTACCTAGACACAGAGTGTGAATAAGATCAGTTGACATGAATATGAAGAACATCTTGCAGTAAACTGAGCTTCGATAGGATATTGCCGCGAGAAAATAGCTTATTTATCCATGGGGTAAACTGGTCTTTTTTTTTACTTCAGAAAGTGGTCATAATTTAAACGGGAGTATATTTTGATTTCGTATCGATGTATTTCCTCTACAGGGAGCAACCGGTATTTTCGACACGGGCCCATGTATTCCAGATTGATCCTGCAACGAAAAAGAGCTGGCTACCGTGTTCCAAGCAGGCGGTAACTGTATCATTTTACTATGATCCTAACCAAGGAACACACCGAATCATTTCTGTTGATGGCGCGAAGGTGAGAAAATAGCGTTTCTCGCGAGATAGGTCGCCTTGTGTTTATCAAGTGAATCTTTATTTATTCGCTATTCTTAGAAACAACTGCGTTGTGATATCTTGTTAATCCCAGTCATTTCTTGTTCTCTAATCATGGACAATTATTGCTGGAGACTGTTTGGTGCGAAGTTTTCACAAAGGAAGTTTCTTTGGTTGAAGTTTTGTTGTATTTTCCTGTTATGAAGGAAGTCAGTTTAGTCGCTTCGAACAATATGGCAACTAGCCAGAACTGAAGTGTCCCACAATTAATTGTCTCCCGACGGAAACTATATATTTTCATAAAAAATACAGAAGTTTTGATTGCTAGACAACAAGCGCTTTGGAGTAGCTTTTTGAAGTTGTAATCTTGTAAATTTAGTGTAATCACTCGACAAGGAAATAAATTTTATGCATTCCTGAAGTGCAGCAAATGTAATGCGTAACAAGAAGCCTTGTCAAAGGCTAGTTTGATTTTTTTTGCCTATTTTGCATGTAGACGTCGTGTGTCTATGAATTAATGCTTGCATAAATTTTTCTCTCATCTCTCCGTTTGAGAAAACAGCGTAATTAAAAATTGGGAGTTAAGGTAATTTATCAACTCATTTGAAGCCTTGATGACGAATGGAACAATAAAATTCGGCATGTAAACATTTTATTACGTTACGGTTTCACGATTTTGAATTGAAAATTTTTAAAAAACGGAAACGAAAAGTTGAGCTCATTGCTTTAAAATTAATTGTGCGTTAGGCTTCATTTTGTTTCCACTAATTTACTTCACAATGGACTTTTTGGTTATTTTTAATGCATGTACGTATTGATGTTACAAGGTACAACGTTCCGTGTGAACTCAAATTTGTAAATTAATGTTTGACGAGGATAACGATGAAGCCAGTTATTTGTAAATTGTCATCGTTTTTGCACTTTTATGATGTTAACAAAATTGAAGTCAAATATGTTTTCAACTATGAATGTGTGAATACTGTATTGATTGAGCTGCTTTTGGTCATTATTGGAAACTGGAAACTGAATCAAACTGTCTCCTTTGAAGTAATGATTTATTTGGTATTTTTTCGTGTGATAGTTGTATGATGAAATTTACTCACATGACACTCCAAATAGCATAACCTGAGGGCTCATTTGAAAATGTTTGTGTGTCATGACAACCTGGCTAGATTTAGTTTCAATGGATATTTTTATACATATCTTCAAGTAAAAACAAACAAGGAGGATTTCCACCTCCTCAACCCATAGGACACAAATACATGATAGGCCCCCCTCCCAAACCTCACAGGTGTTATGATCCTAATTTAAGCACCTTTAACTACCTTATTATATATTTTTCTTCCAAATGCTCAAACTGATGAATTTCTTGAAGAAAGGTTATGTGTCATGTCCTAACCCATCAAAGTCAAATTTTATCAAATGTTCCTTCCTGGTGAGAGAATTCAGGGAGATTTTATAGGAAAGTAGATTTGTATGTGACATAGAGTATCAATATTCTTTTTCAGGTTTACTTTGGTGTGCCAAGATAATAAAAGGTTTTTGTTATTCCTTTTCAGGCAATTATCAACAGTACTGTATTAGCAAACATGACATTTACTAAGACATCACAGAAGTTTGGTCAGTGGTCAGATCCCAGGGCAAACACTGTGTTTGGATTAGGATTTCCATCAGAAGCTGAACTCAACAAGGTTAGGGAAACTAAGTCTGCTTCCCATTTTTTGTTGGCTTTAGATTTCTAAGTAAAAGCCATAGTGTAATTTACGATTATATGTGTTAGAGTTTTCACAACTGCCACTTTGGAAGGTCAACTCAGCATACAATACTGCAGAAGTTCTGAATCTTATTCTGGTTTCTTTTGCAAGAAGTGGCTTGGAATAAAGCTATTACTTCTGTGCAGGATGGTATTTTATTGCAGTCAGTTTTCTTTCTTCTCATCTCTTTTACTCTTGACAACATGCAGTGATTGTAAGGAGAAATTTCTTAGTGATCACTCCTAGGAGTGAAAAGTCCTGTGTTGGAACCATGGGGGTACCAAGTCATTCAACAAACTGAATGAAGTCAGGAATGAAAGTTTAAACTCTGACTATAGATTGCCCAATCCTGCTTTGAAGCAAAGGGCTGTAATACTGTTCATTAAAGCTTTCAGCCGCAGCTCTCATATTAAGTCTTAACTTTTACCTCTTGTAACAATTAGTTTGCAGAGAAGTTTAAAGAAGCTAAGGGTGGCACAAAAACAGTTGTGAGCAACAACAGTGGAAACTCCAATTCTCCTGCAGCACCTGTTAATGCCATTACTACTAATGGCACTTCAAGTGGATCAGTAAATGGAACAACTGAGTCCCCTCACAGTACACCTGGTGCTGGTCACAAATCTCCATCACTAAAAAGTAACTCATCTGCGAGCAGTGGTGAGGTAGGTACAAATATTTTTGTGTTAGAAGAGGCAGCAAAGCAGGATCTTGAACCCATTTCACATCCAAATTTTTGGAACATTCACACATCACATCTACTTTAAATAGCATTTTGTGCACCACAAATTAAAAAAAAAAAAACTTTAAATCTCTGTTTACCCTGCTTTTCTGTAAAATTTATATGTAATGTATTATTTTTAGGCATAATTCGCATTGTTTGTAAACCAATTGCCTCCTTGCTAGGTGGACACTGTAACTTAAAAGTTGCCCTTCAATTTAATCTTTTGGATAATATTTTTATCAGAAAGCTTCTGTTTGTAATATATTTATCAATCTTGCCAAATAGTGATCAGATAATCTGGCAAAAATATGTGGGGTTACAGAAACTTTTAACCAAAGAGAATTCCAAATTCACTCCTTTTCCTTTCGTTAAGTTTGTCATGAACTCATTGCCAAATTTGTATTAAGGGTCCTGAAATTTGATAATAGATAATAAATGAAAACTGATTTAAATGATACTTAAATAATGGAAAAATGAGATTAATTTCTGATCAGCAGTATTTAAATCATCTAGGCTTCTTTTGTGACTTTCAGGTTATGTCTAAAAACACTGGTATGTTAATCTGCTTTAAATTGTATGCTTTCTGTTAGAAGTTGGCCATTGTATGCACAGCTTGAATCAAATTTTGGGCACTAGGATTGAATTGTTTTTGAGTGCTTGAAGAATTGAGAATTCCAGAGTTTTAAAAGGGGATTCCATCATTGTTAAAATTTGAATGTTAATATATTTTAAGATGTAATGATTTATTCAATTTTATGTGTTATTCTGATGTGATCTCTTTGTTTTTTAACCTGGAGGGCTTGTTTGTGCTTTTTAAAAGGTTCTTACCTGTTTTAGATGTTAAAGAACTTTCTTTATCTTGCAAATGCAGGTTGATGGTTGCTTACAAATATAGAATTTTTGAACATTTCTTTTGAGGGAGCTGAATCCTTTTCAATCAGCAATTTACTTTATCATCCAATGAATCAAATATTGGCCAGATTAAAAGTCATGGTTGAATGACTGTTTTCTTAATTAACATCAAAGTGCTAATGAAAACTACTAAACAGAAGATCTGAAAGCTGTTTGCATTTAAGTGTGATTCTTCAAAGCATTTTGACTACTATAACGTTTTATGAATTATTAACCTGTCATTGTTTTGACATATTTTTGTTAGAATAACAACCATATTTTTACAATAAAGTTTACTTACTTGGACTCCAAGCTAATATCAAGTGCAAAACTTTGCTTACCCCCCTCAGTTGTAACAATAAAACCAGTGACTATTTTTACTAAAAAATACAATGTGGCAAATTTTTGCTAATAAATTACTTGAGTCTTTAATATGATTTCACTGCATATGTTTAAAAAAGGTCATGAGAGATTATAATAATTTTAAAAAGACAGATTTAAGCTTATTACTGATTGAGTCATGATTGCTGAGGGTAACACTCCTGTGCTAAACTAAAGTTTTTAAGGGTTTATAACCTGCATGTTAAAACTGTTGGTTTATACACCTTTGTGTATGTTCTGATATCAATATTGTGTAAATAACAGCAGGCCAGTAATTGTTGTCATTTTTGACAGATGACTGGTTATAATAGGTGATTTAACAAAAGGCTTTGTATGGATCCTTTGCAAGACTACTAAAAATAATAAAAAATTTCAGTAGCTATATCATCATGCAAGCCACATATCTTAAATACGGGTTTTTTTTCTGAATCACTTCAACTTACTTAATGCATCTGTTCAATTGAGAAAGAACAAAATGGAAAAGTTTGTGAAAAGAAAAGTATCTTTGCCAGCATCATTGAAGCTGAATATTCCTGTAAAGGTACATTTACAAATTCTAAATTACGTTCCTCACTTTTTAAATACACCGAGCAGGATGCATGACTGTGCAAATTTTGGTTGTTTTCATGAAAGATACATTGAAGCCATTTGAGTGAGGCGTAGTTTGTATAACTGAAAGTTTTTGTCAAAGGATTCCTTTTCTATTCATTTTGATGTGTAGTCAATTTTTGGTTGGAGGTGCATGTCAAAGTGCTTGCTAAATTTTGCCAGAAGTTTACAGAGGTCTAACTTTCTTGGATAGTGGATATGTTACATATTTAGTCGCCTTTTCAAGTTTGTTCTGTTTGTGCCCAGAAATGATCTAAGTACACCATATAAAATAAGTTCTTATGTATACATGTAGCTGTATCTTGCTTCCTGTAAAGTTGAACACAAAACTTTCCCTTGCTAGATATGATAAGTTGTTCATTGTGGCCAGGTAAACTTGTAAGTAATGACAGAGCATTCTTGTCCAGCTGAGTTGATTTAGATGATCTTAAACATTTTTACATTTTAGGATGAATCAAAAGAATCATCTGGGATCAGTCATAAACTGATTGGAAATACCGAATCTCAATTGAAATATGAAAATGATAGATTGAAGATGGCCCTTGCTCAGAGGTAGGTGAAATGAAAGTTGGGTATTTTTCACACACTTAATGCAGTGTAGCATGAAAACTGAACAGTAAAAATTTATAAATTTTGGTCACCATCAAACTTCAAAACTTTGATCAAGTAAAACAAACAACCTTTTTATGCAACACATTTATTGCTCTGATGAAGGAGTCTGGTTGTCTGTGTATGAATCTAACTCCACAAATATTACTGCAGTTCAACCAATGCTAAAAAATGGGAGACAGAGCTGACAACATTGAAGAATAACAATGCAAGGTTAACAGCAGCACTTCAGGAAAGCACAACTAATGTTGAAGAGTGGAAAAAGCAGCTGAATGCCTACAAGGAAGAAAATGGTAAACTCAGGAAAAAGGTGAGCTATTTAAAATATGTTAAGAACATTTTAAGTTTTCATGTTATCAATTTTTTCTGATAAAACTTCATGGGCACAAATATGGTTTGGGCCAGAATCAGAGTCATTTTAGCCTGAGCTGCGAGGTGATCCTGAGAAGAGCCCAAGAAGAGTGTAAACTGCATTACTACTATAATTATCACTTGAGAGGGCTTCAAGGAAATAAGAACTGAAAAAAAATGACAACAAAACAGTCTGAACAATGATGCCCATGCATGCAAGGGGGCTAAAATTAATTTTAGTCAGCCAAAATCTATATTTTAGCCTATAAAATGCTCCACTGACCAGCAAAGTAATAACAATGTCTGTTTTATGTCTCAGGTTTCAGCATCATCTATCTTGGACTTAAATGTACAGTTTAGTCTTAAGTGATTTACCAAGTATCAGAGTTGTTTCTAGTGTTGTTTTTTTATGAAATAGAAAGAAATTTTAATTTAAGTTTTATTATTATTAATTATTAACTAATATAGTGCAGATATCACTATTGAGGTATTTTTATCAGTATATTTTCCATATTCTCACAAGAAAACTTATATAACTTGATGTCTAATAGCTGAGACATTTTTAAGTGCTAGCTCACATGTATTTCCTTTTTTGAAAGGTCCATGAATTAGAATCTTCTGACCAAGTAAGTGAGAAATATAATTCCCTGACACAAGAGAAACTCACCCTGGATGGCCGTGTGATTCAACTTGAGAGCATGGTCAGACAGAAGGACGAGGTGAGAGAAGCAAGACACTGCATGTTGTCAGAATACAGCATGCTGCATGTTTACTCAAGCATGGTTATCCAGATGTAGTACAATGAAGCATGTTCTGTTTCTGTCAAACCTAACCATGAAGTGACCTTTTGCAGTTCAACAAGGCTATTTATACCAATTTTGTTTCTTTACTCTGCAGGAAATCACCTCTCTGAGACAAGCAAATGCAGAACTCACAAACCAGAACCAGGTTGGTTATGAAATCAATGAAATGGACTACTCCCTGGAAGGAATGATGTGTAGCATGTGATGAGCTACTCCCACCTTAATCCTCAATCAGCTCATGGCTCAACCTCCTCACACACTTTTCTTCCATCTGAGACGTTTCATTTTCAATCTTAACTTTAACGCCAGCATGTTTATTCTCCATTCTGTTCTTCATCCTTTTCCAATGGCACTGAAAATTAGAATTTTGTGAGAGATCAAGAGCTTTTCAAGTTTGCGACCATTTCCTAACAATTCTGATGAGCCTTATGTTCAATTTAGTAGTGATAACTTGGAGAGAAATTAGATACTAGTCATCCTTAGGGGTGAAGGTGACCCAAACAGGACTAATTGCAAGCTGAGTGGCAGAGTATCCCAGCTATATGTTCAGTAGCAAGTAGATTTCATTGTTCCACGTGGCAATTGGAAGCTGGGGCAGTTGCACACCAGGAGGCCTCCAAAATTGAATCCTTATATTCCATCTTTGAGTCAAGAGCATTCATTTCTAAATAACTAGTTTTTTTCTCTTTTAGACATTGCAGCTTGATATTGAAAGACTGCAGTTAAAAACAGCAGAGATGAGCTCGCGCTTGAATGAGACAGCTTTGAATGAAACACGTGTAAAAGAGCTAACTGAATTGCAGCAAGAGCTTGCTTACAAAGCTGAGGAGATTAATGCTCTCAGCACACGACTTGCAGCAAGCCTGGAGATGACACCTCCTTTAGCAGAAAGTTGAATTGTAATTGAGTGAATTTCTAGCTTTTTACAGCTTTAGCTTTCAGCTGCTAAACAGCAAAATAATTTATTTATAGAATAATAATAATCAAATGATTAGTAGGTGATCAGCTCTTTAAATTGCTGGAGTGTGGCATATAACTTTAGTTAACCTGGAATTCTCATTTAACAGCTGTACCACACAGTAGTGGTTGATTCCTGTTATACAAGGTTTCATTTTGAAGTAAAATGTTCACTATTGTGTGAGGTTTCAGTAGTTAAGTAATTTCGAAGCTGTTATCTGGAGTATTTAGATGTTATATTCAACACAAAGATTTAAAAGATGCTTCAAAATAGCAGTAGAACCTTTTCTTTTTTGTAATAAATTTTTTTCTTTTTAGGCTAGAGGTAAAAGTTTTTTTTGAATTGAATTGTATTAATGTACAAATCTGTGTATATTGATACTGTAAGTAACAATAGTACATCGCCTAATGGTGACATTTAAACCAGTGTGTGATTTCATTAGGGTCAAATTTTTTACTAAAATGATGACAAGAGAGAACTTGTAAAAAAAAAGTCATCTGAGTACTTCAAATAAAATTCAGTAGTGGGTAACTGATGGAGATACTTAGCTCTACACCATTACCTAAAGTAAACAGTATCAATGAAAATTGCACTGCTTCTTGCCTTTACATGGGTTACTATTACTTAGAATTACAGGGCTAGGGTCCTAGGGGCCAATGGAAAGAAAAACAAAAAGGGTGGATGAGAGAGCCCCCAAAAAACAACTGCTGCAAACTGCAGCAAATGCAGAGTAGTAGAATAAATCTGAAGCTGAGCCTGTTGCCATGAACCTGGCTAACTTGTCATTGAACTAAATCTACTGCTGATAGTAAGGGAAAGGGATCATCATGTTGTCTCTTCCACCTCTGTGGCCATTCATAGTTTTGGAAAGGGAATAGAGGAGGTGATATCAGGAGAAATTGGTTGCAAAATACAAATTTAAAACTAATCAGCCCTCGAATCAAAGCTGTCCATAAGTACAGCAGAATTTTGTGCTTTCAATGACCCAAAGTAACAAAGAGTATTTCTTCTCCCCCATGGATGGGAGGGTAGTCCATCTCAAAATACCCCCCCCCCCTCCCTATTTTCTCAGTATTTGCTTACACTTTGGCAGTAACCGGCATTAATACTCCTGGGTGTAGAGAGAGGCACTGTGAGAATAAAGTATCTTGCTCAAGAAAAGAACACAACGACCCTTCCAATTAGAGTTTCGAACCTGCATTTCTTGATATGAAGTCCTGTGCAAAAGCATTTAGGTGTCTTGGGTCTTCCACAAAATAAAAATTTAAGGGAAGTTTTATTATGTTGCAAGTGGATTGTTTATTTCTGAATCAATAAATTCTAAGTCAATTAATCTTCCATCAATTCAAGTCTTAAATAAGGTTTGCAGTCAACATCAAATTACTTTATATTCTTGACTGATGAAGTTCTTCTGTAATCAACTAACTATTAACAACACTAGTGATTAGAATCACAAATAAATAGTTTGACTGTAACCATAATAATATTTCCATAATTTATGTACACTAAGTTACAGCTCATGAAAAACTTTCTAAAACGTTTTTTCTCCATCTTAAAAGGTGATCAATAAATAAGTTATTCATTCTTAACTGAGAATTTGTCGATCTTCTACAGAGGAGGGTGCTAACTCAGCCTTTCTCTCTGCATGAGTTCAAGTGAACAAGTTGTGAAGTCAAAATGGAGAAGAAATGACTGCATTTTTTAAAAAATCCAAAATACCAGTTGGTGATTTACACTCTCTGAATGCATTTACAGTTGAATCCCTACAGGCTGAAAAGGTCAAATCTTATGCTTGTATACAGTGATTTCATATCACTACCTTAAAGTTTTTCTAACAAATTACAAATTGCAACTTGCTTCATCTTTTACATCTGGAGTTGGTGTCATCTTGAAGCATATGGAAAATACTAGAATGAGTGGTAAGGTTTGGCTATCACTTGGAGTGACATTCTTCAAAGTTGTTGAAAACACAAAAATCATAGGTTGCCTACAAAATGAACGACAAAAACAACTTGGGTGGCCACCATTTCAATAAATAAATAAGAAAATAAATGCACCAAACAGAGTGCAAAGTGAAAAAATGTATGCATATCATTCTGTACAGAGAGATACAAATTTTTTTGTACAAAACATATTAAATGCTAATCCATGAAGCACCACTAAATATTCTAAAATATAAATACATCTACAGGGATACCAGATTTATTTGTTCTATGTTGGTGAGAGTGACAAAGGTACAACAAGATTTGAGTGCAGATATCTGCATGGTGCATTGATTTGAAAGACTGCTTATGAAAGCCTGCCAGAGATGTGGAGAAAATGGAAATGTAGAATCCCTCTTGAAAAAATTTATTCTGCAACAAATACAAACAAGATAGTCAGCAACAATGTCGAATCTATTTTGACCATGTTACTTAGAGATATTCCCAAAGCTGAAGAGGCTAAAGAATTCCTGCCCTCTTCTAGAGGGTTAACCCTTTCAATCAAGAGTAACCAATGAATAATTTCTCCCTAAAACATATCTATATACAGCCAAGAAATAGGTTATGAGAAGAGAGCAAAAAATAAACTTAAAGTATGATTTAACCTCATATTCTCAGAACCTGGATTGTAAGAAATGTATGCCAGACAAAAAGGAGAATTGATATTGAGATCCTGGTGTGAAAGGAATAATAACACAAAAGCCCCATTCAGACGATCATGAAAGTTGATGCTAGATGACTAGATCATGCAATGAGATTGCATTATTGTAAACAAATACAATGTGCACTGAAGTCAGGCTATTTCTGTGGCATTTGAAATTTTACTCAAGAAGTTGCAAGTTGAAGATACTGAAGCCTATCATGATATGATGAGAATAAATCATGAGACATTCTGCAAAATTTTACAGCTATTTTAGTCATTTTACCATTTGCCATTTCAGTTTGAGCCTGGTTTTGGCTAAACTGTTTACCCAAAAACTATCACTCACTATCATCTGCTCATTCAAACCGCAAAAACTATCATCAACTATCATGATGAATTTGAGCATAGTCGATGATAGCACATGATAGTTTGTGTTTTAATGATGGTTGAAACTATCATGACCCTTTGAACTGGGCTTGACTCAACAATTCCCATAATGTTTTCACCAGGATGCAAAGAACACTACAAAGCTATAGATATGTCTATTGAACAAAAAAGTATTTCCCGCCCTGTTCCATTACTGGTGTAGATATGAAAGATAAAAAAATATATATTGCATGATGTCAGAAGAATAACCAGTCCTGGCTTGCATTACTGGGAAATAAATATTATTTATGCATTATTAATAGCAAAAATCAGACCTAATTACCTTTAGATTTCTGGGCATTTAATGACATCCTTCAACAACAACAATGATATGACAAGGAAAACAACATAGAGCTGGAACATGGCACCACCAAGCAGTTTGGACAATCTCCATTTACTGACAGCAATTGCAATAACTACAGCTATCAACATGATGAAGAGCAAAAACACCGAACAGAAGAGACCTGTGCTGTTGACAACCATAGCCTTGCCAACATTTGCAGCACTGTAAATCAACCATGGTAGAGGCAGCCTGGGCAGAAAAATTGGATTCTTAATGTTAAATATGTCAATACATGTAAGGTTGAAAAAAAAGTTTGTCTAAGGCATTAAAGATCTTCATATAGCTAAAAGAGTTGTCCGTAAGGTAGCTACATGTACCAAGGAGTTCCTATCATTCTTTATTACCTTTGAAAACTGCACTGCTATTTTTGGTACACAATACCATTTAAATCAAGCTTATATGTTCCTCTTACCCTATTGTGACATCAAACAAGTTGCTACCAATAGAACTAGACACAGCCATGTCACCAAAGCCTTTCCTTGCCACTAAAACACTAGTAATCAGATCAGGTATACTGGTTCCTGCTGCTAAGAATGTTAATCCCATGATCTGGAAAAGGAAAGAACATGACTGTCTCATCTAAATTCCAAGAAAATGAGTTCATTGAGTAACTCGAGCCACTAAGAAAAATTGTACCTCAGCTATAAAAAATAGTTGAAACCTACAATTAATGGCAAAGCGTGTTCACATGAATTGAATTCCCTGCTCTTTTGTTAACAGGTCAGTGAAAGTACAGTGCCAAACACCATACTTTATCCCGTTGGAAATTAACCCTTTAACTCCCATGCGTGTGACTAAGAGAGAATTTCTCCATACCATATCAATACCATATCAAACAGATGAGTGACAAGAATACAGGGAAATACCAATCAGGGGATTATTAGTTGATCCAATAAAAAGTTCTCAAAACTAACATCATAAGAATTGTATGGCAGACAGTAAGGAGATTTACTAATTACATCAGCCCTTCCCATCCTGAACTTTTGGGAGCTTTTGTTTCTTTTCATTGGATAATTGCTAGAGGAAGACAAAAGGATGCTGATAAGGGAGGGGAGGGTGTGAAAGAGAAGGAAGAGGCAGACCCAGCAGGAGAATTAAAAATGAGATCCTCAGAGTGAAAAGTTAAAATATTATTCTCTTACCTCTGTTTCAATCCCAAGAGTATTTCCAACTTCAGTTGCCCACCAAACCATTAAATAAGAAAACCCAACAATCCAAAGCATGGACCAGACAAAACACCAAAGATACAAGTACCTTTTTCCCTAAAAATAAAATCAAAACCTTAATCTTTCATACCATGCATGAGGAATCAAAATTAATGTTGTATTGCTGGCCTAATGGGGTCATGCCTGGTTAGTTGATTTATAAAATTTATCATTGTGCGACTTTTTATCAGCACATGCAGAATTGACCTAGTCATGGCTTCACAACAATACTAGAAGAAGAGCAAGGCCAAGCTTTCAGAAAAAAGACACACCATGGACAACAATTTTTTCCTCTCCCTCTTTGCAGAATAGAGAATATTTTGACAGAGTGTTGCAAAACAAAAACAAAAATAATCAAAACAGCAAATCATAACAAAGGAAAATATAACTTGGAGCCAATGTGAAGCGTGGGAAAATGCAGGTAATCAAGTTGCAATTGGTTTTAGTTTAGAATCTGATTGCTATGAGACCTGGACTAATCAACCAGCAAAGAAGAGCAAAGCAAAAGCAATCTCTAATTATTCACAACACTCAATTGAAAATTTACTTTAAATACAAGTCAGTGTATATGTGTGGTGCAGTTTCTTAACTCCTCAAGCATAATTCTGTATAATAAGCAATGGACAAACCATACACTGCATGTAACTTACTGGTCTTTTGATATCCTGAGCTGTGTAATACATACAGAACACAACAGGTGCTCTGATGACATAAACTATTCTATCTTTCCAGCCTGAAGGCCAGCTTAAATCTATAGGTTCACTCTCATCGTCCAGCTTTAAAGAGAAGAAATCATTTGTTAGGCAACAAACACACAAGGCATTGTAAAAGGTATTACACCATAGATTAATATTTGCAAATCAGTGAAACTATTGCAGTCTTGTCCTAACCTACCTTAATTGATAAATGCATTAAATGAATAGTTAACAATTAATTAATCCTTGATTTGATTTTTCTTATCCATACAAAAGCGATAAATTTAAGGTATGCCATTGCTTGGCCATAATCTTCATAAAGTAAAACACCCTGATTCAGTTTTCTTTTCTTTCGAAAGATATGTAGAACGTGAACAAAGAAAATGTTAGGATACTCACAGCAGCCTCTCTGGCACTCTCAACGTCTACTAATTGTTGATGAGAAGAAAGCTGTAACCCTGTTGTTTGTGAGCTTGGTGACTCTGTTGAAGTTCTATAAACATGACTACTATGTTCACTCATGTCAAGTACTCTACCAGGTACATGATTTTCATCAGGGACAATATTTACAAGAGGAAGACTGGAATCCCCATTAGCTAAACTAGAATCCCTGGATGTTACATCTCCATTTTTAATCTGATATAACGAGTCTCTTCTCTGTCCATCAAAAGCACTATAGCCATCAAGATTAACTGTGTGATTGCCAAATGATGATGCCTGAGCTGAGTCTACTTGAACATTCATGGAACTATTTACAGCTGGAAAATTAAGTTGTCTTTGATTTTCCAAAGAAGAGAATTTATTCACATCTTGAGTTGAAGATATAGCAGATGAGTCTCTCTCTATGCCAACTTTGACTTTAACACATTTGAGTTTCTTGAGTTTGTTGACTTTCACTGCAACAGATGCTATTAAGAACAGAAGAGGAAACAAATCATTGTAAATTCAATAAAAAAATCAATCAATTTGATAATATTATATCAACCCCTTGACACCTACAGGTGACTAAAATCTAACTTCTCCTTACCATAACACCCCTGAATCAAACATTAAGATCACTAGAGTAAAGGAAACAAAGCTCTTGATTGTAAAACACATTCTCCTTGTCAACATCTTATGAAATGAATAGAGAACAGTATAGAGAATGTGCATACTGATATTAGGGTTTAAAGAGTTAACTGAAATGGAAGAGATATATAGAAACAGAGTGAGAGGGAGAAGTAGATGTTGCAATGTAACTCCCTTTGCAGTTTTTTCAGCTCACTCCTCTGATTGAAAAATACAAGATGAAAAATTACCCTCTTTTGGCATAGAAAAGAAATGATAAAAAAGTTACCTTCTCCAAGAGGATCTATAGTATGAATCACAAGCTGAAGAGCTCCATAGCGGAAACAGGGAAGACCATTGCTCTCCTTGGATGTTGTGCAAAGGTTTTCCACTGCCTTCTATTGAGTTGGAAAAGAAAATTTGTGAGAATCATTCTAACAATAATTTAATGAATTTGAAGCTAATTAAAAAATCACCACCAAGATTTTTTTCAATCATTAAGAATTGGTCTGAAATGTCTTCAGTTGATCTTTGTGCAGACAGTGATTGTTTCAAAATTCAAACTTGGAAATCTCACAAATTTTGAAGTTATGAAATTTCGTGCCAAGTGGCACTCTTATCATGAGTAAGGTTGCTACTTTTCATCTCGGTCAAAGATTACAACATCTGATTGTAGAGGGAACCCTCCCAACAAAACAGACATTTAAAGCAGATGATGACCGCATGGAAAGTTATAATTTTTTTAAGAACATAATTTCATTATCTGACTTGATAATGATCATCTAAAACTTAGCACTCCTTCACACAAATTAACACCAAAAGCCTTAAAAACAACATTCAATAGCTCAAGTCTATTAAACAAGAAAGTTCATATCTTTATTTCCTGTTAATTTTTTGGTAAAATCAGATAATATAAGTACTTCATGAATTTGACTTAACACCTGAAATTTTTTTATGGTGCAGTATTGTTTTCATTAACTAGGTTGGTTAAAAAAAGAAAAACAAAACAAAAAAAAAGCCAATCCAAGTTGAAGCTTCAAAGTCAAAATCTCTCATCACAGAGAAACTTTCATCAGCTATTTAAAAAAAAAAACCTAACAATTTTAGGAAGGGTAGAAGACAAATGTGCCAGCAAATTCTGTCTAAATCTAAAATTATCAGACAATATTTGTGAACATACAACAAAAAAAAAGCTTGTAGTCCTTCAGATATAATGCTGTTGAAAAATGTGCTACACATTTTAAAATATGCCAAAACAGATCCCATTTCAGTGACATGTCCCTGACTCCTAAATCTAATTAGCAAATGCTTTCATTTGAAATTCAAATGGAGAGCCAAAGCAGAAAAGTAAACAGAGAAAGACCAAGTAGCACAATTAAGTGGAAGGAAGGGAGATAACCTAGGTTTAATTTGTAACATGTCTTTTCTCACAAGGGATTTATGGTTTCTACCTCAGTTTACAAGACAAAGGGTAAAGGAGTACACTCCATGCTGGATGAATGACCATACAAACCTTATTGTTTTCCACTAAACATACTCATGCAAGAACAAAAGAGAATTGCTTTCTACCCCGTTATTATAGGAGAAAGTGTTTCTCAGACAAGAGAGGTTCGTATTATTTTAACACAATCACATCTCAAACCAAATTACAATGAGCACTTTGCCTCTAAAATGGATTTTTACAAACCTGGGGAGGTTGCCATTTAATAACTTTTGCCTCAGTATTTACTTATGTTTTAAATTCTTAGCTGATTAAGTCAAAGGGGATTGCAAGATATTAAAAGGATCAGCGAGACTTGCTACACAAGAAAATGCCAAAAGTTCAAGATGAAATCGTAATAAGCTCACTGGAGAGATGTGTGAATCTTCTAAACCCTATCTATATTCTAAAATCTCATCTACAATCTCCTATAATAAGTATTTCGAGACCCGTAAGTGTTTACAAATGGATAATCTAAAGATTAAATATAAAAAATCTTTGTTTACATGCTGGAAGTGATACCATAAAGCTCAGTATTTTTTGTAACTATAGAGACTGCACGAAAGTATTGATCAATTCATCAAAAATATAGTCACTACCTGCAGTTATGCAATTTTTCCATAAAAGACTTTCCGTGTAAACTATAGAATAACTTTGATAAAAAGCGGCAGCGTCTGTTAAATTTAAAAACTCTCTGAGATGGCAATCATCACGTCATTAACTTAACCATATTGATTTCTATACAATGAATATTTTTGTTTAATATTAAAAACACCTGAAATAGGCAAGGGGTAGGAAAAACATAAGTGTCAATGAACAAAACATTTTCGCTCGATTGAGTTTTCTTACGTAACGCGTAAAACTGTCCAATTTTAAAATTACTTCGTCCAGACGAGAAACAATTTGCTTCTCAAAACCTCCCATTTTGTACATTAAGCATAATGATCCAAGGTGCGAACTAAGCGAAGCTTTATAAAGTCAAATGAATGCTGTACAAAATAAAAAGTTGCAAAAAAATTGCTTTCAAAATGACCTGTCGAAAGAGTTTCTCATATTGTTTAAATTTCCGTTTCATGTTTATTTTGAAGCGCTGATTCCATCTGAAAATTATCGCAGACAGCTCCTCTTTCTTTGGGCTTCCTGAAATTAACTTAGCATCAAAGAGTTTCAATTAAAACCCCCATTGACATATAACAGGATTTAAAATGCGGTAAAAGTATTCATTCCTTGAAAATTAAGGTTATAAATGAATTCACCTACCTCAAGAGAAGCATCTTGTTCACCGACTTTGGCTCCTTTAGAGTGCAAAGAGCTCACTTTGTTCGATTTAAGCTTACTTTTCACTAATTTCTCTATTTTGTGGTTGAATTTCATAAATGTCACGTATAATAAATAAACTGTAATCATCACCAATGATTCCCACCATTCGATCTCTCCGTTCGAGAAAAATGCTATTAATATGATCAGAGCCACACTGTAGAACATACAGTCGCGAAACAGAGGCCACCATGTTAATTTTAAAAGCTCCTTTGAGAACACCGCACACATGCCTATAACAAACAAGACGTTGAAAACTGCAGATCCAACTATAGTTCCAAAACCAACATTAGAATTAGGTGCGACGAAAACCCCAATAAACGACGTACAAAGTTCGGGCATACTGCCGCCGGCTGCCATAAACGTAGCACCCGCAACATCCTCTGAAATGCTTAATTTTTCGGTGATAACAGCTAACGCAGGGATGAAGAATTCGTCGCAAGCGATTGACAACGCCAAGAACATGTAACACATACCGATTATGTGCAAAATTACAGCTCCTTTTCGTTTCTCTTCCAGAGTGAAAATATCAGGAGGATATTCTCCTTTTTCGTTCGAACTGCTTTCATTGACACTTAACAGTAATCGCTGCTTGCGAATAGTTCTGGCGCCGCCAGCCACTAAAGACGATGTCTTGCCGTCGAACTCGGCTAGGAAGTTCACAGCTCCGCACAGCAACACGGAGGTCACTAAAAAAACATGAGGGCACAGCGTTCGCGGTCTCTGAAACCGTTGCAATATAAACGATCGTTGAAGTCTTAATGCCATATTTCTGTTTTGTAGAATGTAAACACAGGATAAAGCCACCAGGATTATTCGTTCTGATCTCCGTTCCTATAATGATAAGGTATCCTAGTCGCCGTTTATTTCTCAGGAGACCGAGTTGTTCCCTCGACGCTAAATGGTCGGCAGTTGACGATATTAATACAGTGCTAAAATAACCATTATTCCGCCGCCAAAAATGCGAGAGTACGCGACGACAATCCACAAACGGGATGTACTTGAAGCGGACAGATCATGGTGTGAGTAAAAGCCGATAATATTTCCAATCCACTCGACGAGATGTCGTCAACCGCTACAACAGTAACACTCTTCAAGGAATCCTCTCTCCCCGCCACGGAAATTCTGGGAGGAAAATCAAACCTGTGAGAATTGAATTACCGAGGAAGAAAACCTCGGTTACTCTTTCGATTGGTTCTTTTTCCAAAGCATGTTGCGGGACGTCATTCCTGATTCACCGAGGAAAATAAAAGCAGTTAGAAACCCTTAGCAACTTTATAAACTTCCCCCAAGAAGCAATGCGGTAGGGGGCCATTGTGTTCAACACTGTCACAGGACCTTAATGTTTTTATCGTAAACACTGATTACTGGTGCACCGCTAATTACTTACACTTCACTAGCTGAAAATAGCACAGAAAGGCCAGCCATCTCTTGGGGATAAATATTTTTTTGTACTGTATTTTCCCAGTACAATTTTCTGTGCATCTAAATTTAATTATGAAAATATATTTAATCAAAACACGTTATGTTCTTAATTACAAACAGAATAAAACTCTCGAAAGAACCGCCTGCTGTTCTATTTCCGGCTTTTTTCCTTGTATCAAATCATTGATATTGAATTCGTTTATCCAGTTGGGTAGAGATTGTTCCTGCCTCTGACGGCAATTATTCAAAAAAGTAATTTTAGACGCAAATTAGTAGAGTAGGAGTGATACCACATTATAAAATGCAAAGGCATTGGAGCGTGGGTTCATCAAATATATGGCTTGTCAGAAATTAAATTATTCTAAAATCGTGCAGTTTGTTTATTCTAAAGGAAAAAGAAAAAAAAGAAAAACCCGTCCTTTCACTTTCTCTTAAAGCTTAACAATTCACAATACATTTATTTCCCAATGAACTCGTTGGCATATATTCGTTGTTCATCGTTCGTCGGATTCGTTGTTCGTCGGTCTTGCTATAGGCAGCTGCTGATTTATTGCTGACACTTATTGGAAACTTTCAGCGGATAATTTTCATATTTTTTTTCTCCCTTGCCCTTCAAAATACTCCCCATCTGTCTAACTTTCTTTACACTCGTTATACCATCTGAGTAAATAGAAATGAAATAATTGTTTCAACAATACAAAGACTATCAGCGCAAAAAAATATTAAAACAAATGATATAGTTTAACCTCTTTCACCCCAGTAATAGCTCTATCGTTTTCTCAGCAACGCCTTCTCTGCGTGACATCTTTGCTTTAAAACTTTTCACAACTGTCCGTCCCATGTATTACATTTGTCGCGGAATTTGCAAATATTCTTCCTAAGCTGAAACTTCAGTCTCGTGTTTCGACCCCAAATTAAGTTTTACTTCAGTCATACCCATTACAATGATAAAATATTTAAGCTAACAAAAGGCAAGTTTGTGTGAGAGATTTCCTTACCGAAAAAGAAAGCAAAAAGGCCGCTCTCTGAACAGTCAAATGTATCTATATGAACAGCGAATATTTACTTCCGCATAGGGAGTGCACGAACAGGCAAACTCTAGTTCATAACACCGCCGCAGTCTTTGAAACTATACTTAGGAACACAAGTGGTATGTCAAATCATAACTGAAGTAGCGTTTCTTTGCTAAATTAACAGGTACTTGCAGTTGTAAGAGTCCCGCCGGATTTTGAGATTTCGCTGGAGTTACTCGTAAACAGCTTGAAGATTAACTCAGTAACTCGATTGTTGTTTGTAAAGGTTTCTGTCCACATCAGTCCATCGGTAATGCCAAAATAATCGATATACACCTTATTCGATGGTTAAACGTATTAAAAATATTCTCTTAATAAGCGCGAATGTTTTACGAGTTGCTTTGTATTTTACGAGCAATGAGCAACATTTCGGCTCGTATTATAGGTTAAACAATCGAATGAGGGATTTATCAATTCATCATAATTTCGCTGTCTTGAACTTTGGCTTCCTACTTTTCGAAATACTTCCCACGGCCTTGCCAGAATGAGCTCTGCATCGATCACATAGGCTTTGGGTAAAAGACGACAAGAAAACAAACCGAACCAATAAATGCGCTTAAAACTTCGTTACTCAAACAGGAAAAAACGGGGAAAAATTTAGATCGTTCACTGAAGTCATTTTGTTGCTCCGTTCTCCTTCGTATTTTTGCCCTATTCTGCAGTATAATAGCGTGGTATATTTTGCGCGATCCGATGCCCTAATATGGTAAAAATGGCGCAATAGTAGAATGATAGAGTTCAGTATACTGGAGGTTCTTCATGAGTGTCTGTGCTCAACGTAATACTTGCTGTAGCATGTTCCAAATTATAAACAGTCTTTCTGGTTACGTGTATCAGTTCGTTAGAACCAAAAAGTTGCTCACGAGCCTCAGGCGAAAGTGATACTGCTTTAAACACATTTCGACTCCTTTTTTGATCCTAACTGAAGAAACACTTGGAGAAAAGAACATATTTGCTTTATACAATTGCAATTAAATAAGTAGACTTAACAACTTGCCTTACGTGACTGTCAATCGCTCGAAGACTTGTTCCAATCAACAGGAACACTTCCAATCATAGTTTTCCAATTTCACTTTGAGCCGTAGCAAACAGCTCAAATTAATTGTTTCATGATTTTCAGTAACTAAGTCTGAAAAATTCCGCAAATGCTGTTTGAAAATGTACGTTATTGTGAACAATTTTTTAATGACTTCCGCCACTGCGCCTGCTTTATAATTGATCACGTGCAACAACCAATCACAGAGCACGTAGTATCCAGTTCAACATAACGTTCACCTGTATTTCCGCATATTCACGCTCATGTATTTCACGTGCGTGTTGTGTTCATTTTAATATTCTTTTTCATTGGACATCACGACGTTCATGACAGGGACATGAAAACCACCTTTAGATCTTCATTAAAAGTCACAATGGATCGTAACGTCACAAACTTACTTATTAGAGCGTTATTTCCCGTTGTACGTTACCGTTTCGTGCTCGTTAGAAATCGAACTAGGTTTTTCATGAGACACTATAAGAATGAAAATTTCAAGACTGAAATCAGGAGTTACGCTGAATCGTAATGGATGAATCTTCTAAGCGAAAATTTAAATTTTGATAAACATATTCCTCAGTGTCTCGAAGTGTCGTTCGAAATAGTACACCGAACATCTCAGTTGTCACTGCCACGTCTCCTCGAGAAACTTAATCATCCTGTAAATATTCTGCGGTTTTGGCGTCTCAGAGTCGATGTACAGTAGTTAATAATAATGAAACTACACCGGCGTAACAAATACTTACCAGGATTTTGGAATTCACTAAAGAGCTCTAAAGGAAGTCCAAATTCACCATTTAACTGTTGACTTTCATCGAGATGGTTGAAGCTAGTTCATGGCAAAACAGTGCTGCACAAATTTTTATATGGCTCGGTCTAATTATTCAAAATTAACTGACGTTTACTGTCAATGCATCATCTCTAACTTAACCTTCAGCTCAGGAAGCATAACTGGAAACTAACCTGGGCTCAAATATCTCCAAACACCTGTCGGCCTTCTGTCCCTAACAACTCTGTGTTTCTTCTTTTCTTTAAAGCGTTCAAAAGCAAAATTTCGCAAGGGAATTTCTATGCAGTAAGATGTACACGGATAAATAAAAAACTAGTTTTGCCTTAGGGGCGAAAAATATTTTTTCACCATATTTCCGCCCCAAACTTATATATTTCATTCCAATTTTGCTGATGTCATTCACACAATACCTCACAAAGCCTTTTTGAGATGATGTGTTGACCTAAGGTCTCCTCTTGACAACAGAAACGTGGGCTGTTTTGTCAGAAACAGAAAATGAAAAGGGCCTTAGAAATCTGAACACAATCACCTTAAGAGGCAGCTGTAGGCAGAAAGAAGAAGTAGCACATTAAATCTTGTTAATCTTAGAGAAGATTCACGCATGAATCGGGGGTTGTGTCAACTCCTTTATGTTGGGAATGCTATCAATGAATACAGCAGGTGTTCCAATTCCTAAATTTAATTTTTTAACAGTTTCAGCAGGTTATCGGCATATAGAGAACTACAGTCGCTCAGCATGCTGTGTCGTTGTTGTGATAGTTATAATTTCGAAGTTGATCCAAACAGAAGTGCTGCGTCAAATTATAAACCAGTCGTTGTGAAGAAGGATTCAATTATTGAAGTACTTCCATCGTAGTATTGCCATGGCGACCAAGTCAAAAACATATGCCACCCCCCTAGTAACAAATATCTCTGGTGATGAAATTAAGAAACACTTTCTTGTAAAAACAAAAGTCTGAAGACCACAATTTTCGTCTCCTCTGCAGTTAGAAGTTATGGGAAAAAAACTGCCCAAAACTTAAATACGTGGGCTCAAGCGAAAAAGTCAACGGGTTGTTTGTTTATTATTCCGTTTAAATTTTAATTTTGAAAATCCTCTATGAGAGTTGAATAAGAAAATAAGAATATTTGACATTGTTGATTGCGAAAGATGCGCAATGATGGTTTCATCTTCCCTGAAGTTTAAATTACAAGACACTAGTGGTGACATCGTTGCAGTGAGCGTATTACTCACTTTTATATCATAGAACAAGTACTGAAAACAGCCTTTCATTTCACAAGGCTATTTTTAGATTTTAAAGTCAGGTGTTGCTGAGAGACAAATAGATAACTCTCTCTCTTATTGTTTCCATTTTGAACAACTTCATGGTGTTCATGAAACATTGTTTAAGTATTTCTGTGTTTTAACAGAACACAATAGTAGTGAATTTTGACACTCGCTATCTGTCTTTGTGTAAGACTCGTGGAAAAATTGGCTTTGATCACTTAACGATTGGTAAATAGAGAAATTCAGCTTGACTAAAACGTATTGCTTTGGTGCAGTACATCATGGTATGTACCTTCCAAGTAAAAAAGAGGCTATAAAGTGTTTTTATCGGCAAGGTAGAAAAATGACGATTGGACGAGATGTCTTTACCTTGAAGTGTATTTGCAGTTCTCTAAAGATATGAGAAGCATTAAAGGATAATGCCCTACATAACGAAACAGGAACACGAACGGGACAATATTAAATAATGGTCAAACATGGATGGAAAAGATTTAGAAATATGGATGATAGTGAACTTAACAAACATTTTTGCTAAATATGCACAGCGTACTGCGAGCTGGCTCACTCAATTTCCGGTCATCATCAACACAATTTTTAATTGTCATGTTTATTATTTTTATCGTTACTATTCCTCCATGACGCATAAACGCCAGTAGGGGGTGATTTTAAGAATTTTCTGGCCACATGTTACCCTGAGAAAAAGAAAATTTATCCGTCTCCAATTCTATCCTTCAATTGAAAGGATGTTCTGACAAGTAATCTGAGTTTGTGTCTTTGTGCTAAAATACGCCAGTGTTGTATACTTATAATTGGCTCAAGTGAGGGGCTCTTGCATTTGGAGGTGTAAACTGACATTTCTAAGGGTCCTCGATTTTTGCACCTTACTTTTGCACGTTCAAAAAATAACTTAAGGTCCATTAAATGAAACAAATTGAGATGTGGGACAATTTGTTAATTCAAGATTTAATATTCAGCTGTTTTGTCTAAACTGAAAGCTTTAAAGAAGAAGTATGTTTCATACTGTCGAAAATTTGCCGTTCAAGAATTAAATTAAATCCAACTTTTCCAAAAGTACGCATGGGTTGCAGGCTATCACTAAACATAAACCTGCAAATTGTTTTTACCTGTCAGTACATGACATTGATTAAATGATATCTCGAGGATTCTGTCGCAATAATTTAGAATGTGTTTTCCGCACCACGCCTATCCCAATATATGCCACTTCTTCAGTGTTTTTGCTCAAGAATTTGAGAATTCTTACTATGATCGGACAGGTGGCATGACCGCGTTCATATTGCACCACATACGTACCTTACTAAACAAAATCATAAAGATGTTAATCCACTAAGGTAGATAGCATCAGGCGATTAAGAGTATTTGCAATATTTGTTACTTTGAAGTTGTTTTGAAAGGGACAAGGGTTGCCCTAGTTGGTGAAAAGGTTAACAATAATACGTTACTACGCGACATAGAAAAGTTAATTCGAAAATTCAGCGCCCCGTCGTTGCACTGTGACATATTCCTAAAGCTGAAAAAAAAAATATCGCATTAAGGGTTTCACGGTTTAGAAAAAAAAAAGCAAGCCTGTTTAAAGGCTATAGGTTATAGAGGCTATAAAGATGTTTCATGACAAGACATTTTTCCGTCAACCGCATATATTTGCGCTTAGTTGCCAGTCGAGTCAGTCCGAGCTATATGAATTTGAAGTAAATTAGTGTTTGGAAGGTCCAAAGATTTGTGCACTGATGGCATAAAAATCGGACATGAAGTGTCGCTTTTCTCTAACGGGCGGTTGACATTTAATTGGAGGAAAACATTTATGACGCGAACGGGTTAAAATGCCACTCAGGAAAAATCAATTAAAACAAATACCGTAATGTTTTGTGGCTTTTTTGACATCTCCAAAAGGCTTATTATTCAAGGCTTACTGGTTTATCCGAAATGATAAAAAATTGGCTAAATTAGAAGGTATATTGCTTGTAAAGATATAACATGGAGAGATACACGAAGCAGTATTTATATCTGTTGCGCGCCAACGGTTTTCCTTCGTTTCTGAGCCATTTATTGGCCATGCGACTGATGACGATCAATCTCCCTGTACAACTATAAACATCATTTATTTCGAAAGAGCCTGACAAGCATTGACACAGGAAGGAAAAAGAGCTCATTTAGAGAGAGAATTATTTCACGCCGGTTAAATAAGCGTAGCCAAAGTAATCGGTATTAACCGGATGTCTCGAAAATTCTAAGCAACGATTCTGTATCTTGATAGTTTTAATCAATCAGCAGAACAGACAAAAAAAATACTAATACTTTTGAATTAGTATCCAACAAGATATCTCAGTTAACATGAACTTTTATGAATGGCAAAGTTCTCAAAAACGAAAATGATTAAATGGCGCAACGAAAAAAACCGCTATACTGAACGAAATACCTCGCTAAGACCTCTTGTAATCAGTGCTGAATTGTTTATCGAGGTGCAAATTTTATAATTCAAATAATAAACAAGGTTTCCATTAATGCCGTAAAATATTTTAAAAGTTGAATTTATCTAAGGAGGAGTGAATGCTCAAAATTTCCAATAAACCGACAAAAGCGATGTTATTTACACAAGAAGATAACAACGTCGTGTTGATATAAACGCTGTGGAAAAGAAAAGCTTTTACATTCATATTTCTGGACCTGTCCACAACGCCTCGAGGCTTAGCGAAATTGTAGAGAGCTTTGCAGTATATTTTAATAGAAAAGGCCGAGACAAAAAAAAAGTTAAATTTCGCGGTTTCACATCCATATCACCCTACCTTCTCAATCTTTGAAGGTTTACTCTGAGTGTAAAATTAGGAGAAACTCCAATTTTTATGGTCACAAAACCGTTTCATTTCCCCTGGCTGTTTAATGTTCGGGGCACGAGTGAATTTAACGCGCCTGTTTTAATACCCGCATTTCGATAAATATCTCGCATTTTTGGTAAATAAGAGTATTTCCCAAGGACATTGGCTGAAAATATGGTCTGAATATCTGTTTGAAATGTATTGGAGAATACTCCTTTACGTTCAGGAGGAGCTTGATAAAAATACAAAAGAAATACTCACTAAGTCTTTCGATATTTCGCTTGCGTATTTCAACGTTTTCAGCTTTCGGTTGCCACAGTACATTCACCTTTCCGACCAGAGAAATCGTGCAAAAACCTGGCGAAACACAAATACAGCGATTGATAAATAATTGATATTAGTCGGCATGTATACATTATGGCATACAATATCGAGAGCGAATTCATAATTGAAATCCAGAGTGACTACATTATAGAAAACACCATTAATCCTCAGACACTTGGAGCTGTCGCTTACTTCGTTTAGAGTTCTTGAGTGCGGACAAAAACACCGAACTGTTGTTATTTAAGTTGATATGGCAAATTTCCTTAAAAAAGAAGTCATAATGCTAAATAGTTGCCGGTTTAAAATCGCTTGATTATGAATATTTTCAGCTTGTAAATTATAACATTATAAAATTGGGGAGTTTCAATTATCTCAAAATACGCAATTAGAATAAAGTTTTGTCACCGAAATTGGTAAAAATAAATCTTCTATCCATAGCACTGACTTAATTTTCTCTTGTGAAGTAAAGTAAAGCATTTTCTATCAAGTTTCTGTCTGTGTACTTGCAAAATCACCGTTTTTTTTCAAGCATGCACGTTAAACAAGCACAACACCTGCAATGTGCTTTGAGATGAGCAAGTTGCGGAGTACGCATTTATGTAAATATTGCAAATTTAGAGAAGATAGATAAGACAAGATTCTTATTCAGGTGAACAATGGAAACTTTAAGGGGGACGTAAAATCTTGTGTTCGTCTCTTGTAATGCAAGAATAAAAGTTGGTATGGTAACGGGAAAACAATAGAGAAGCACGAAAAACAACCGGAGATATTTTTCACTTGGGTGGTATAAAAATCTTAACCACTCTCGTAGCAGTCCAATGATAACGTTATTCACAGCACAATGTGTAGAAAACAGAGTGGCTGATGATTTTTACAGGGCTCTCTAAATACTGTAAACCAGACATCTGTTGATGATGTGAAAAAGTCTCAAAATCACAGCTGCCCCGACACTAAAACAACGCTAAAAGGAAAAATTTAGTCGAAGTGAACTAAGCTATTCGTAACGCGATGGTGAAGATAAAAATAAATTTCATTCTTGGAGAGCGCGAAATGCAACGGGTCGAAGTCAGCTTAAGATTCAAAATCACTTAAAAGAGTCAATGAGTATTGTTGATTTAAAATTGTTGTGTGCTTGAAAGAGTTTAGAAGAGCGAACAAGAATACAAATATCAACCCACTGTTGTCAAATAAATATTCCCAAGAGAATAAACAAGCAGCAAAATTACCGCTAAAATGACGTCTCTGAATCTCTGAATCTTCTGGAATTGTTTTACTAGACATTGCTGTTAGGGTCCACTTGAAGTATTACAAGATATCAAACGTTTTCAGTTAATATAATCACGTTTTACACGTGCTTGCCTAAATTGTTTATTCGTATTAATCCTCCCCTTCCCTCCCCAGCTATTACAATAAAATGTACCTAAAAGCCCCTTACTGAGAAATTTTCCATTTTTGCCAAAGAATACCTTATCCACATCTATCGCTTTGATCTCCTGCCCAGCCCTCTTGCTGACGGAGCTCCCTATCGTTTTTACCGGGAAAATAGTTACCCTCTAGTTGCCCTGGTAAACAAACGATCGATAAGTTACGTCTCTTGACGTGCTCCTAATAAGTGTACGTCCGAGGGCGTGATAGCACTGACGCTCAACTTCGAGCCAAGAGCTCTCACGCGCTAACATAGGATTTGTGAAAATCCACGTTACATGGCAAAAATGGCTATGTTTAACAATGAAGTTCATCTTTTCAATGAGCATTTTGCACCTACTTTCGATAGTTTTTGGAATCACCGTTCCTAAACATTGGCGCTCATACTTTTCACTCTGTACGGACCCCGCGCATGCGTTTTTACAAATCATTGAATTTGAATAACACGTTCTATCATCTGACAGAGAATTTTTCGTTAGATTAATTGCTTACTTTTTCTCTGCTTGTTGCTCAAAGGTTTACTTTTCAACCAGATTTTCCAAATAAAAAGAGGGACCGTGGTTGATATCATCAAATTACGAGCGGTAATTGATCTCGTCGAGAGCGAATCAAAGAGAATTTTACATTCCGATGATTTACTATCGTGCTACAGAGAACGATATGATGATCCAAACCATTACCAGTAACCTAGTGACGTGCAACCTGCCAGGATCAGCACGACTCTATAACTTCGAGGTGATGCAATTTCGTACTGGACGCTGATTTACTGTAGCGCACGGGATGTATTAAAACACGCAGTCAACCCTTTTCAACCAGTCAACCACTTTCAACCGCTCACGAAGATTCGCTCCTTTCCCATTTGTGTTGTTATTAGCTCCCTGCAATAATCACTTAGACCTGAATGGCCGTTAGGATAACCCTGGGCTTTGATCTAGAGATAATAATTTCTTAGAAAGCACTCTACGTATATCAGGTTACACCACAAAATTTCAAAGTGCACTTTATTCTTATTTACACGAGATCTCTAGTAAAGCTTTTCTCCCTGTCTCTCTCTCTTCCTCTCCTTTATACTTATTACACTGGCTTGTACACGATTGATTTAAATTTGACTATATACAGGAGTCAAACTCTCCAACTTTTTCTCACAGATCACTTTTACTGAGGCTAATAATACAGGAGATGTCCAAACAAATGGAAGATTAACAGAAGAATAAAACTAATTGTGAGGAGATTTTACAGAATTTAGCATTTGTGTTTCTCCTTCTGTATCGAGCTTAGGATTAGCAGCAGTACTTAAAAGAACAGTAAAAAAATAGCAAAGTCATTTGAAAAGATCACAGTCAACAGAAAATAATTGTATTTATTTCCTAATCTTGTCCAAGATAGCCATGTTCGGGTGCCTTCGCGTGTAAAAGAAGATATAGCCCTTGCTTCCACTTACATGGCCTTCTTCTGTTTGTGTTACATTGCTGTCATTGAAATTATACCATAATCCTGAGGAGAAAAATTTCCAGTCATGAGTCCACTGCTATCTAAGAACCACAGACACACCACTCTACCATGACATAGCACAAAAATGATGATTAATAATATCATAACATTAAGTGTGTTTTCCCCATTAGAAACTTATCATAAATAGTCAAACTTTGGAAGCATCTTGAGTCCTCTTGGCATATTGATGTTTTCAGGTTTTTACAATATTATTGCTTAAATTGTCAAAAAAAAAAAAACAAACCAAAAAAAAAAACAAAAAAATACACAAGAGTTGTGGAGATTTTTGCTTAACCTTCCTTTGTATCTGACCAATATGACAAATGCCTCCATCATTAAAAAATAATTTCAAAGAGGTAAGGATCCCAAAGTCTTTCCTTCAAAAGAAACTGCCATTCTCTTAAGATTCAAAATTGCTTTCTCACAATTTTCCCTAGCCATGTAACAAAGACACATAACACTACAAGACCTATCTTACTTACCATCGTGAAAAGCAAACGTTGTGTAGTGTCCTGCACTAACTCTGCAAACAAATAACAAAAATAATTATGAAAATATTCATTTTGCTGTAAAACTGACACTCCTACAGTTTTAAATCACAGTTAAATTCTTACCCACTGCCATGATGAACAACAACAGCCGCAAGATCAAACAGAAATGCTTTTGGGTTCTCATCCTGATGAGAGAAATGCGTATTATTAAACTGGGCAGAAAGAATTACTTGACAGCACTTTTTCTCTCAGCCTTTTGTGTAACAGCAGTGTGAAACTTTTACTAAAAAAAAAGACACACTAGGACTTCAATCAGTTCAAAAGAACTGTACATAAAAACCATTACAGGACTTCACCAGAAAAATAAAATTTCTTCAATGTAGATAAGCTGATCTCTTTAATAATAAGACATTGCCAATACCCTATGACCAATTTTCTATTCACAAGATTATTGGTTCTTACCTGGTCTTGTAAACAATAAGGACTCATATCCAGTCCCTTCATGGGGAACTGTACATATGTATCAACTTTGCTCCGATGGAATGCTTGGAATTTGAAACGCTTGAGATGCAAACACAACACCTACAAAATCATCAAGAATCTATTATACAAGGCTAAATTGTAAGAATAACAGCAAAAAAAGAAAAGGCTTGGAAAAAAGAAAAAGGAAAAATTAACATTGTGGCAAGTTGTTGGTATTGGGTTCAAAACAAACAGCTCAACACAGAAACATATTTAAACCAACTCTCTGAGGGACCAGTAATTGTGATGTGTCAAGGGCTTCTAAAATGGGTTCAGAAGTTTACTGTGTTACGTCTACACTTATGATGATAGGATTTGTGTGCCAGCAATAAAAAAGCAGAGTGATTGAGTAAAAAAAGGGAAATTGTCTCACATTTGGTAGTCTTTTGATCCAAAATTTCTTTGTAGACTTCTGCCTCTTTTTACAATTCGGACAAATGTATAGTTCAGACTCCGCTAGTTCTTCAAGTGATATAAAGTGATACAAGCAATCTGTGTAAGCAAATTGACAAAAGAACATTTTATTAAATTAAAAAAAGTTTGCTTTCTCTATGAAATAACACATCATCTGCACCAAGAATAATAACATAGAATACAATGAGGGTCCTTGATAAATCTTTTCGAGTGGATGCAAGAGCATGCCCAAGGAAACAAAACTTGCTGTATATAACTCATGGGGGTTAGTCTTGTGGATGTAACTTTACTAGAAAGTATTTGATCCTTACCTTGTAGTTGACAAACTTGAGGATCTCTGGTCTTTGATTTTCGTACTTGAAATTCTGCTGGAATTTCCAGTGATAAATCTGTTATTCATAAAAAGAAAGAATTAGTAAGAATCCCCACATTTGCATCTCACTGGTAATTCATTAACCCTTTACACACTAACATCAGTATGCATATTTTCCTCACTGCTCTCTATCCATTTCTTAAGATGCTGACAAGGAGAATCTGGTGAACAATCAAGAGGTTCTTTAGCTGGTGATAATTTCCTTTGTGTTTGTGACCTTTAAGTGTGATTCAGGGGTGATATTATAATGAGAAATTAGATACTAGTTGATCTAAAGTCAATGTTGAGTTAATGCAAAATAAACTACTAACCTAAAAATGGATCATACTTCCTTGAATGTGTTCCACAAACTAAACATTTGACCTTGAAAAAGAGAAGGTAAAATAAATATGAAATGAAAACCTTAATAGGAAATACATCATCAAAGCATGGCTTTCTAAATTATTGTAACAACTCCATTTCCAACATACCTCACTATGTAATAGACCACCAAAGATCCCTGTAATGATGGTTTCTGTTGTTCCAAAACTTTTTGGAGACAGAAGAAGTTCAGTGTGTACTCTGTCCAAAAGATAGTGCATGAATTCATGGGCATCTTGTTGTTGGTAGCCTCTGTGTTAAAAGAGTTGACTCAAATTAGAATCACAACTTTCACTAACAAATGTAGTGGCAGAAAAATATCACATTTACTCAAAGAGACACTTCTCTCAAATACGTGCCATATTCAAGGCAGAAAAATTCCATATTCTCCACCGCTTGTATACACCCAGGTACAAAATCCAGAAATCCCCGAGATTCAAACCTTAATGGAACTGCTGGGTAAATTTCCTCATTATCTCATCACTATCATAGGTAACAGACAAGTAACTTGCCTGAATCTTGGGACTACTTTCCACACAACAGAGAAAAGTGCATCAGGAGAGTGTGTGACCCCTCCACCCTGCCAAAGTGCACACAATACTTTTCGTAATTCTTCCACAACAGATCTGTACAGGTCAAGACAAAGTAATAAATATGGTAAGTTTCCAATTACAAAGGGATTTTTTGACAATCATAACTGCAGCATGCCAACTCAAAGTTTGTGCGAGTTGTGTATTGTGTAGTTCCAGAAAATATCCATACACCCACCGTGGAGGGAATCTCATATAGGACCCCCCCACCCCTTCGGATTTTCCATTTTGGGGTAGCAGTGGTAGCCCCCCCACCCCTCTGGAATTTCCAAAGAATTTTCTACCACCCCCTATACCCCCTGGAAATATATTTTTTTCTCGTAGCAAACAACAAACAAGAGGGACGTGTGATTTTGTCGCGTGTATATTCGAGAGATGGCGTACACGCGCAAGGTAAACGTCGCTAACTAGCTTAAACTTAATGTTTGCTTTATTTTTAAATACAATACTTATCCTTAAACATTTAACAAAGTATTTTCAGTACACGAAAGGAGAAAAAAACTGTACAAGTCGCAACAAAACACTTTTGAACTGTTAAGTTTGTACAATGTACTGAGAAAATTGCGTGCACTTGAATTGGAAACGTTCGAAATCACATTAAGCAACGTAAATTTGTACAAAATTGTGTCATAAATAAGAGAGCAAAAGAGAAAACCGAGTCAGCAGTAAGTTATTTTGAACTCATCTTTCCAAATTCCAGCCTCTAATGTAAAATTTCTTCACACAAGCATTGATTCTTGTTAACAGCGGGTCGATAATTTCGTCTGATTGTGCATAAACAAACATTGGCTAGTTACCAGTCCCACGCGCATATATACAAAGCCCTGGATCCTAATGTTTCTCAATGTTACTATCAACTGTTTTCGACTACGGTACGACTGTACTTATCATTCATTGTAACATCTCAAGCAAGTAAGCCATAAAGAAATCGTCAAGTCTCCTACACATTATGATGCAACAGAATTAAGCTCAGTGCAGATCAAAATTAATAGATGGCTGGAGTCAATAAGGGGTAGTGAATGGTAAATTTATGCGAAACTTTGCGAGACGGCGAGACCAGCAATTTTTTTTTTTTTTTTTTTTTTGCGAGACCGAAACTTTTTGAGTGTTTTAATTGCAAGACCAATGTTAAGACCCCAAAACAGCTTTGCAAACAATTCGAGACTGTGAGACGTTTTGAGTCTTTTGAACCGCTCAAAAAACGAGACTGCAGGATCGATCTGTGAGATTTAACTTAAATTTTAAAAAAAACAGCATCAGACAGTTATTTGTAAATTTTACGAACGCGAAACATGTTATGACCGAGGAAAATCCCTAGGTAACCACTCCTGTTGGTTGTGATCTTTGGAGACTGGTAACGAGTAATGGCGGCTCCGTTCGAAAAACAAAGCGATTCTCTTCTTTATTTGATGTTATTTATGTTCCAAAGCGCTACAAGGATAAAAGAAAACTTTCTTTGGCTGCAGAACTGTTAGAAGCATCGTAATTTAACAACTTAAACTTCAGAAGGTCCCACTAAAGTAGGTAAGAGGCGCCAATTGACATACGAAGAAAGTCAATCGACTTCCTACCCTCTGGACGAAAATTTCGCCTCTTACCCCCCATCCCCTCTGGAATTTCCTAGGACTTTGACCCCCCCACCCCTCTGGAATTTCCAATTCCCTCCGAGGTGGGGGTATGGATATTTTCTGGAACTACACATTAAATTAATCCTTGGTCTGAATTTTTAAACTAGCATCTATTTCATCAATTTTAGGGGGCAGCTTTCCATCACTTCAGATTATGAATCTGAATACAAGAAAATGGAAAAGAACAATTAACATGGTTTGAAAATATTTAAAACCACAAAATTTGAATTTGCAAGATTTACCTTGTAAAGATCAAAAGATAGACTATTACCAATAAATAGCTTTTGATCCTGCAACACCAAGATCTCTTTATTATGTCTCCATACTGTCTGCTTAGAATCTTAGTTCAAAGCATTTTAAATTGGAATGAAAGTAAATCCCCTAATTGATATTTTTCTTTATTCTCATCACTTTTTTGCTTGGAACTGTAATGATGTTGTAAGAAGAAAGTATATCTTTGTCACTATGGGCAGTGAAAGCAGTAAAAACAGTTTTCTTACCCTTCATCTGTTTTCCTGCTTCTTGTAAAGTAGGGCTGTTTTCCACACGAGTTATCTGTTCTGAGCTCAAATGCAGGAAGGTCTTTGAAATAACAGCTGAATGATTGAATGTTACTGCATCAAGGAAACAAGAAATACAAAAATTTCAAATTTTACCGTCTTGTGTCAGTATGCCTACTCTCCATACTGTTCTCTATACATTTCCTAAGGCACCACCAATAAGGAGAATTTGTTGGACAATCATGAGCTTCTTTAGTTATTGAACAATTCCTTTATTCTTGTGACCCTAATGTTTGTCTAACAGATGATATAGCAAGGAGAAATTAGATGCTAATCACCCCTAGGGGCTAGGGGTTAGCAACATGTACTAATTCTCAAACAATATAGAACATAACCAGCGTAACAAATGTTCAATACCCACCTTAACGATTGCAACACTGCATTCATGAAACATGTGTTCCCAAGATTTCGAAGACCTGGTAGATATTTGACCCGTCCTATGTTTTCTTGCTGGATATGACATAAAAAAATATATCAGTGATCAATTGTTTGTAATCATTACAAGGTTCATGAACTTGCATATGAAGTCACAAAATGGTTTATGTCTGTCTATTTTCACTCAATTTTTTTCTAGGAGATATTTTAATTTGCCTTTTCAACTCTAATTTCTAAAATACCTTCCTTTTGTTTCAGCTGTAAAATATTTTTTACAAAGTTGGGTCTCAGGTTTTGGGGGAAGTTGTTTTCAAAAGCAGTAAAATTTTAAGAATTCTCCAAATATTAGTTTCTATTCATCAAAAAATTCCATTGAAAAGGACTAATCACTATTCTGTGAGTATCTGTTTGCATGAAAAATTTGATTAAATCTAAATGCCTTGTGAAATCTGTATTTTCCAAGCATGCATTCAGGGTTTGCACTGTTTTTCTGAGACAAATTTCAAAGACTTTTCCAAGACTCAGATTTAATTTTCCAGGACTCAAAATTTCACCTCAAAACCTTTCATTCCCAAGATTTCAAATTCAGTTTACTTTACCATCTACAAACAATACTTGTAACATAAATTCTGA